>NC_092871.1:20668684-20690556 GCF_032062135.1 Pyxicephalus adspersus
CCTGGGTCAGTTAACGTAGTAAGAAGAACCTGGAAAAAGAGAAGAAAATGGCAGCGCCTGGAGCGCCAGCACGAAGACAGATACCGGGACGACGAGGGACCCGATAGAAGAGACCGCCGGATCAATCATCTGTGCTGCGGGATTGAAGGCACGTGTATTTTTATTTGTTTTGGCCATTTTTGAGTTTAGTACCGCTTTATTATTCCCCCTGAAAATTGACCTTAGACTGTATTAAAGACATATGACTGAGGTATGGACATATGGTGACATAACTTTGGACTTTGTACAGCGCTGTGTAATATGTCAGCGCTATATAAATACTGCAAGGTCGGTTGGTGACCAGTGTCTGTATCTGTTTAAAATACCTATGAATGTGTTTTGGCACGTCTACACATTTTAAATTGTCCATCAATACACATCCAAAGGCATACACCATGCTTTGTATTATCACACCTAAATAAGTATAAAGTTTGCCCTATACACTGCTCTAAAGACTTTGGTTTACAAACTGAAGAACAAATGTACTAGGTTTATTAGTGTATTTTTTGCAATGATCTTTACAGATCATTAGGTACAGGTAAACAGACCATCACGATGGTTTACACAAGAGTATGTAACCTAATGCATTTGTTTGACAGTGAGACGCAGAAGGACACCACACCACTGCTACAAAAATGAAATATAATGACTGACCTTTTTTATAAGTTTGTTTTTCTGAATTGTGTTAGAATTTCACAATCTTTACAAATTTGTTATCAGGTATATATATATGTTTCCTTTTTTGATATATTTTAATAATAATAATATATTATATATTACATCTATCGGTACATACATTGGCCAGTCACCTGACACATGGAGTCTTCTTCTGTCCTTTTATCAGGGTGGCCTGTCATAGATAGAGAGCGCAACTCATCCAAAGGCTGTTCTATTCAGAATTCTTATGTGGGCATGAGGATGAAATTTGAGGGATGTCCAGGATAGCTTAGGCTCACAATGAGCTGAGAGACACCAGGCATCATTTAATGTGTAAGAGGAGCAGGGAAATCTGAACAAAGCTTAAAAGAAAGTTAGAAATTGCATAATGTCAAAGCACCTAGGATATTTCATTATTAATATTATATATTATATAATTTAAAAAAAATAGAATCCTGCTTTAAAGACCCATGTGCTTGCAACATACAACCCATAATGCTCAAAGACAGAGGATGCATAAAAAAGAATCACAGGACCTATGAATAAATTAGGTAAATTCAGAGACATTCACATGGGTGCAATCATTTTTAGATGTCTTAGTCGTTCTGTGATTTTATTGGATTCTTGGATTGTTCAGTCAGCAGTACCTTGTGGTTCATTACAGTACAACAATCGATGAGCAAGACTTTGAGCAGTAATAGGGTTAACCGTATATCAACATGCCATCACTATTCTTCAGGAGTGTCTTTCATACCAAAGCTGGTCAAACCAGTTTCTTGTACAGGTATGGTTGGCTGAGTCATTGCTTTGAATCAATTCTTGGGCAATTGCCTTTATCCCAAGTCCTTTCTAAGGCTTCCAAGTTCCACCTCTTAAAGGAAACAGCAAATATTGTGACAATTCTGTAGATAGAGGATAAAGGGGAAGATACAGGGGAAGATGAAGTTTTCTTCTGTCCCTAAATAAACCTGCATATTGCAGATTATGTTGTAGATCATATAGATCCACTTAGTTTACTTATGTAGATATTGTAATAATACTTGTAATAGGCTTGTTCCCTCATCCCTTGCCGGCCAGTAGCCAGGTAGCGGACACCTCTGTGAAACTCAGAAATCTCACTCCTCAGGCAGTGATTGTTTTTAAACGCTTTTCTTGTTACCCTGTCGAAATTTTGTTGTCAAATTTCAGGGAGCAAAGAACTTGTTTGAAATTTCGTTTTCTCCTTGGCAAAACACCAATTGAATCATTACAAATGGTTTAGATGGGTTTCAAAGAAATAGCTCTGAGTTGGGCGAGAGTTTTCTAGTGGTTTTCACGCTTCAGAGAAAAAAATTTAAGCATGGAGGATCAACTATGTTCTATACGCCCTTCAAGAAGCCGGAACAAGGACATCGAAAAAATCTGCGAAAAAAATGAAAACCATCATTACACAATTGACGAGTTGTCAGAAGCTACAGGAGTGACATAGAGCTCAGTGCAGCGCATTTTGACAGAAGAACTGTTCTTGTCAGTCGGTTATTGTTTTTTTTTTTTAGAGGCATGTTAGTGTATGTCTGGAGATTTATGTAGAATATTCTCTTGGAACATGTGACATATTTGTCCAGCGCTTTTCATGGCTAAGCAGTATTAAATTGAAACAATGGTTTGTACCGTTTGTAGCACGTGTCACTAATACTTGACTGCTTACCATATAAAAGGCACAGAAAATCCATATAAAAGGCAAAGAAAATCCAATTCTGACTTGCTTCATCTTTAGTATTTTCTCTGCTATGGTTTAATCTCCTTAGACATGCTGAATTAGTCACATTCCTTATGTGTTATTACCATGAAGTGACAGAAGGACATATCTCTGTGACCTACATCGGGATAATGACCTATCCCAAATAATAGTTTTAAAACACCTCTAATTTAGGGCATTAAAAAGCTAACTTACAGTCTTCACATAATCTCACAACACTTTAAAAAACTTTTAGACTAACTTGATTGAAAAGCAGATTTGTCTTTTGATTCAGTTCCTGATTCTGTACACCAACCATTTCTGAATTAAATCTGAATAGAATTTAACAGCCAACTGAATGAATCTGGACAGATTGGTGGTAAAAGTACACAAGTTGTATGATGTGTACAAACTTGCAGGTATATTCAATCAGAAGCACATCAGAAGAGCAGAGTCCCATACAGGGATGTGCAGTGTTTTAGGCCTTCCAATTGATTACTGATCAAAATGGCGAATGGATTAGTTGGCTGAGCCCAAATTGGCAAATAGTAATTCCGCCTCTTCTACTCCCCTCCCTGTTGGTGTTCCCCAAGGGTCAGTCCTTGAACTGGTTCTCTTTTCTCTGTACACCTCCTCTATCCGTAGTCTCATATCCTCCTTTGGCTTACAGTACAATCTGTCTGATTCCTCACTGATAACCTCTCCCTGGAATGGACTTTCACATCCTATTCATTTGCTCCTACTTTCTGATTATTTAAACGAGCACTTGAAAACCATTTATTCAAACTCACCTACCCATCTTCTTATGTCTTCTAAAACCCTCACTACTTCCCTCCACTCCATATCTCCCCCCTATTGTGTGATACTTCCCCCACCTCCTAGATTGTAAGCTCTTTAGGACAGGGTTCTCTTCTCCCGTGTCACTGTCTGTAACTGTTTGTCATTTCCAACGCCTATTCAATGTACAGCGCTGCTTAATATGTTGGTGAAGGGTTAAAATAGCTGATCTACCTCGAGCCATATATGTTTTTCAGTAGGGAAGTTGTACTTCTTCTTTCTTGTTTTTACAGTTTAAAGTGAACAGATGTTGTAAATTGCAAAATCTTTTGATATACAATGTATCGAATAACACCATATATGACTAAAACTTAAATAGATGTATGTAACTAATGACCACTCCTTGTCTGTATAAAAGGATCACTTCGTTAAGTAAACATTAGAGTATATTCCTGGAACCATACTGTGTGCGTGTGTTGGGATATCTCTCCAGACGTCTGTCTCTCTGGTGCAGGGGAAGTCAGGGTGCATTCGTGGAACTAAAAGTAGAAGCAGATCCTTTCAGTTGGTGCTATATAAATCCTGTTTAATAACAATAATGGATTGGCTTGTGTATACTAGGCCTTAAAATTACAAATAATTGTAAAAATTATAGAATCTAGTGACAATAAAAAAGGTGATTGTAATAGATTTTGCATAATTTTTTTGTCTGTATTCCTTTGTGAGAAAGCGAATGATAAATAGAAAAATCTTCTTGATCAACTACTAGAATCCTCTTTTGTAAACTGGTCAGAAGGATAGATTTCCAAACATTGATGGTAGAAGTTTATGGGGTAACACTGAGAATATTTATCAAGGATTTACCAAAAAGTAAGGTGTGATTAGAAAGGAAAGTGAATAGATTGTCATCTTTTTCAAGAGAGTCATGAGAACATTCCTATTGATCTCAAGTCACAATTCTTGTCTCTTTCATTATACATGTATGTCTAAGTTTTGGTCATCCAAAGCCACCCATCATCTTGGTGGAGTGAAGAATGTTAGTTTATATGATGTCCAGTGTCTCTCCATGTTCCTTCCTCCTCTCTTTTGTAATCAGAACAACTTGTATGACCAGACTTTACCCGTTTAGGGTTATAGGTGTGGGATGGTGGAATCATGTCTGCAGATTCACCATTCTGTAATTTCTGCAGCCAAGGTTTATGGTGCCTCTGATCGGTGAATACTACAAGTGATAAAAGTCTGACAGAATAAAGATAATAGAACTCGCTCATTTCCTGATCCCAAGTCACACCCTGCTAGCAAAGCTCTGTGCAAATAATACCTCAGGGCTTGCTCAGAATTACTGATTCTGTATAGATGATCATCATCATATTGTGTCATAACTATTGTATGGATTTTAAGGCTCTACTTTGAATATTTTAAAGCAATATGCTCATGAATGCCTTACATGAGAAAAGTGAACAAGGATCATGTAAAGGTTTTTAGGGATCAATAGTTAAGATCAGAAGCATTCCAATTGCACTGAGATTAATTTGATGCTGATCATTCAGTTTGTCATTGAGAATAGCAAGGAAAATGGATTTACGCATACACAGCTAGAACCACTGGTAGTATCAACCTGGATTCCCAAAAAGTGGAAAATATACCCATTGGAGTAATGTTGAGTAATCAAAGAGGTCCCTCTGTTTCATGTACAAAAGATTTTTTGGGAATTCCAATTATTAGATCCATCAGAACGATTAGAATAAAGAAAGGAAAAAAAGAGAACAGTAATATTAGTGTTACATCTCCCACTAAAAACATAAAAAATGGTTTCATATTTTTATATGATAAAATGAGTATTTAGACCTGATATTTCCCTAAAAAACTAAAACAATATATATTTATTGAAAGCACAAAATTAACTATCAAGCAGGCCCGGAGCTGAAATTTAGCGTAGGAATAAGAGGCCAGGAGAGGGAATGAGGAATGGGATTAAAAAGGGGGGTTTCAGGGGTGGGGGCATCATTTTAAAATCAGTTAGGGACGAAGCATCCCCACCCTCCCTCCCTAGTAGTGGTGTACTACATGTTTCGTTGTCATGGCAGCTGGGAGGCATGTTTTTCCTTCGGGGGTCCATGAAAGTTAGAGTCGGGGTAATGGTTAATGGGTGGAAAAGTTTGCCTTGCATGACACTAGGTTGTTGTGGAGGCTAGGTTTTTTGAGAGAAGGGAGAACCAATAACTGTCCCTGAGATGGTGTACCAGCGGCTGGGGGCCTAGCGGTGGATCGGAGACAAATGGAGAATGGAGCAAGAGATTTGGGAATTTTCTTGGACTTACAGAAGATGTTTGGTTATAAAATGTTTTTTGGTGAAGGTAAAGGAGATTGTGGTTTATGAAAATTTATGATGTTAAAGAATAATTGTTTTCAATAAATGGGGCTGCCGTGGCCAGTTATTTCCAACATAGAAGGTGTTTGGGTCTTTATTTGATGGAGAATGGTTGGGAACATGGGAAATGGCTGGCTGTTGGTGCAGCGATGGCTTCTTATACTTTACCCTGGTCATGGCAGTAACATCTTTACATATGTGAGTGAAGGCAAAGCTAAATATTTTTCTTTTTTTATGTATTTTATTCACATTTTTTACTATCGTCTTTAAAATTATTTTGCATTTAATTTTTTATTAACACAAGGCAGCTACCTGGTCTTTTTCGTACCTGATTGTACCCAGAATACACATTCTGGTCACTATCAGACATAAATCCACAGCTTTGACCCAGATATGCTCAGTGCACAGCCTTTCCATGATCACAGCTAGGAAGGAAGAGAAGTAAACTGATAGTCACTGATCCTTCCCTCATTCAGCCATTACTAAAACTGTTTGTCAACCTGTCCCTGGGGTAAACTCAAGGGGACCTGTCTCGGTGCTAGCTGATATAAACTGTGCTTTGGGACAAAAAAGTATGTGTTAGGCTAGGTACACATGTGCAATAGTTCTCGCTCGATAATCGGCTTAGGGCCAATATCGGACGAGAATCTTGCGTAAGTACAGTGCTCGTCGTCCATCGTCCGAACGACCGTCTTGGCGGATCCACAGACGATGAACGATCATAGTACAAGTGAAGGGGGAGAGAGCGCAGCAGGGTGCTGCTCCGTCGTTCTCCCCCTTCCCTCGCCATAGAGCAGAATGCTGGTGTATGTACTACACTCGTTCATGCATCGTGCAGTCGTTTGTCATTGGAAAGGATCGTAAAAGATCCTTTCCAACGACAAGTATTGCACGTTTGTACATAGCCTAAAAAAGGTGTTTTAAGGAAGATGCATATTGTACAGCACACCCTTCCCCAACCAGGGTTCAAATAAACTCCAGGCTATCTCCAGAGGTTGTAAATAATTCCTTGAGTAATTAGCAACCTCACAGATATGTTACTATTGCCACTAATCATTTTTAAGGTATTTGTAAGGGGGGCATTTGTCTCATTGACCAACAATGTTAAGAACATCATTCAACCTGACCACCGTGCTAACGTGCTGTGACTATATTAACTATTGTCAGGGGCTCTATTAGTCCTGAAAGTTATTTCTTGAGATCCTCTGTGTTAAAGCGTACCTACTTTACATAAAAGGGTAGACAACCCTTCTTTTTAAAGTAAAAGTGTTGTTTGTTAGTGGGTTTTTTTTAAATGCAACACCCTTTATTTTAAAACCACCCTTATAATTCTCGATCGCCAAAGCGATCAAGAATTATTGGGAGCGCAGAGTCTCAGGGATACCTACGTCACGCATCCCAGGAGGCTCTTGGTTGCTTGGGCATGTGCAGAAGGAGCCCTTTCATCAATAGGGAAATTGCCGATCTCACTGGGCATGCAAATGTTTTTACCCAATCTATGTCACCCGATCTCGCGCTTACGCAGTGCAAGATTAGATGATGTAGGAAGAAAAACACAGTAGTAGAGAGGGGAAGATGGCAGAGTCTGGCGCTCCCTCTGCGCCGGGCCAAAGATGAATACCAAGCAACGTGGGACCCGATGGAAGAAACCTCTCGACAGATAGAAAGATCTGCGGGTAAGGTGTGATTTTTTTTTTTTTGTTTTGGGTTTACTTCCACTTTAAGAAAGGATTGTAAAGCATGGTATATACATGACCAATGTAGCATATAAATTCAGTGAGAGATTGTTGTATGCTCATTCCTCAGGCTCTTGCTTGCAAGGTGCTGGGTCATTGGGGCATCACCTGTAGTATGTGGCAAATATTGTTTATAAAAAAAAGTTATGAGCAAAAATGACAAACAAAGAGGGAGGGGAAAGGGGTTTATGTGCCCTGGGGCAAGCAGCCATATAAACGCAGCTCTCACTTTAAGGTCTGGATAGTAATTTATTCTAGTGATTTATAAGCTGTTGGTCACATGTTTGGCAATGGTAAAACAGGTTTTGTAATGTGATATTCTAACAAGGAATTAAATTCTTCCAGAATGCGTAGGCCAACCAGTTTAACCAGAATTGTTGTCTGACAACCTGTCCTTCCCAAGACTTACCTGTGTTTCCATCTGGGAAAAGAAAGAATCTAAAGAAGCAGCTTTGTACTTATGGGATCAGACATCTGATTAGTAATATAAACACAATATAGGAAACAGCATATCAAATGATACAAATACAAAGAAAATAAAGGGTTAGTGAACCCTTTATTATAGTGAAAAGGCTAACAAAAGAACTGCAGACCTTCAGTGTTTTCAGTTCAAACTTAGACTGTGTAAGTCAAGTCAAAAGATTTTCTTTTGTTTCTGATAAGGAGGGTAATATGAACCTAATGAGGTTTTAAAGTTTAACTACACCCTTTTTCAACTGGGCCCAAGCATGCCTATAGGGTTGGAAAGGAATGTATTACATGAGTGGGCCTGGCTAGAAAGATTTTGACAAATGGCCAAGCAAAAATCAGAGAGTTTTTTTTTTTTTTTTGGGGGGGGTGTACTGATTTAAAGTGGAAATAAACCGTCAAACAGATTATACTTTCCTTTATTCCTGCAGGTCCCTTGATGGCGCTGGTCCTTCCCACAATCCAGTCCTGTGCCATCTATGGGTCTCTTCTTCGTGCACCACCATCTTCGTTCTTCACTTCCTTCTTCTTCCTTGGTCTTCTTGGCACATCACCTAATCTTGCAGTGTGCAGGTGCGAGATCAGGTGACATAGCCCGCTGTAAAGGAGAAAAAAATAATGCCAACCTCACTGCGCTTGCGTGAGATCGGCATCTATTTTGCGTGACAGAAAAAAATGCCCCTTCTACGCATGTCTGAGGTTAGGGCATGTGTAGAAGGAGCACCCAAAGCCTCCCGGGGTGCGTGACGTAGGTATTCCGGAAGGCTCTGCGCTACCATTAAGTTTTGATGGCCAAGGCGATCAAGACTAAAATGGGAGGGGGGGTGCACCTTGAGGTTGTTGCACTTGAAAAAATAAAAAAGTATAATATTTACCCTTTACATATAAGAGTTGTTTACCCATTTATGTAAAGTGAAAATGTTGAGTTTAGGTACGCTTTAAGTGTAGAGCAAATTTTATATTACCCCCTATGAGCATTTTATTTGCCTGTAATGAAAAAAGAACTTTAATATAAAATCTATTAGGACAAATATGTATGGCCAGAATAGTTCCATGTTTGTTCCCAGCAAATGACCTTTGACTGAATCTCTGTATACTTAAAAAAAAAGAATTCTACTTTTTGAGGAATAAGAAAGTTTTTGAGGGATAAAAAAATAATTGTCATTCCTATTCTATTATTACTGTAAGGGTTCTAAACTACATGTCTAAGTTTTGGAGTTTTGCTGGTTTTGTGGCAATCAAAGCAATACATCGTTTCAGAGGTCTGCTGGTTCTTTGGCAACTAATACAGGAAAACTTAACTACGGGATTATAGATATTTATTACATTTCAATCAACTAGTAGACTGAGTACAATAAATATTCACAGGGCCAGACACTAGAAGACAAAATCACAGAATGGTTACTAAACTCTGAGGGACTCTTTTGGTGACATCTTAGCTCTACACTTCCCAGGTCTGTTTATGACAAGGCAGTTACAGTCAACAGAGACATTGGGCCTGATTTAAAAAAGCTCTCCAAAACTGAAGAGGATACCTTTTCTTCAGTGAACATGGGCAATCCAGCAAACCTGGTATGGATCTGGTGTCTGGTTAACCTGTAGTCATTGGGCCTGATTTATTAAATCTCTCCAAGGCTGGAAAGGATACTTTCATCAATGAAGCTGGGTGATCCAGCCAACCTGGAAGGGATCTGGATCAGGATTGAAAACATTTGCTAGCAAATGACTTAAGAAATCTATTTCAAGTTACAATCACTAACGATAATTTCCAGCAACAATCATTACACGTCTGTATGGCACTTAATTTTTTTATTTTTACACAGTATTTATATGGCGCCAACATATTATGCAGCACTGTACAATGTTCATAGTGATGTCACTAGCTGTCCCTCAAAGCGGCTCACAATCTAATATCCCAACCATAGTCATATGTCATTATTACAGTCTAAGAGCAATTTTGGGGGGAATTAACCTAACTGCATGTTTTTGGAATATAGGAGGAAACCCACGCAAACACAGGGAGAACCTGCAAACTCCATGCAGATAGCGTCCAGGCTGAGTTCCGAACCTGGGACCCAGCGCTGCAAAGGCTCTAACCTCTGAGCCACCATGCTGCCCACAATTGGCATTATGAGTGCATTTTAAAATACTTCACTAATAAATATATATCTAATATTTACCCTTCAAAAGCCTGTCTGCTTCTATCTTTCCATTTATTGGTGCAAAATCGGGTAGACGCACAAACGCAGACTAACGAAGACCCCGTAATTTCACCAAACTTTTCCAAAATGTCATTTACATAAAGCTTACTTTTAGCAGACCTATCACCATTTTTTTTACATGACCCTATAAAGCAGGGGTGTCAAACCCTTTTTATATGGAAACAAAGAGGTTTTGCCTCACATTCAACCCGGAACAAGTTTATAATAGAGAAAAAGGCATATTTTTTAATTGTATTTAAGAAAAGATCTTATGCCTCTTTCTCTATTTGTAGTCTTCTAAATTAAATTTCAATGAAAACCTTTTTTGCACGGGCTAACAAAAATAACAATATTCTTCTATGAAAATCCAACCATTTAAGTCCATGCCTTGGAGTAGCAAGGAAAAGTACACCATTGAAATAGCGCCGCTACTAAAATTCCCGGCATTAATTACGTCTTTAAAACAGTCCTGTGCGGGGCCACACATAGGCAGAGAGCCCGCTGGTCTATAGACGTGATCCCGGGAATTGTAGTAGCCGCGCTAATTCAATGCAGCAGCGGGCCAGAGTCGATCTAATGGCGCATGCGTGAGATCGGCATCTCTTTTCCCTCAGTGTAGGAAAATGCCCCTTCTGCTCATGCTTAATTTCGGGCATGCGCAGACGGAGCAGCCAGGAACCCCCTGGGATATGTGACATAGGTATCCCAGGAGCCTCTGCGCTCCCATTCAGAAAGGGACTGCGGAGTTTTACTTTATATAAACGGGTTATGTACCCCTTTGTGTAAATATTTGAGCTTAGGTCTGCTTTACTTTTTTTTTTATTTTTTGGGGTTGACTTCTCTCCTTCTGGATTACAGACTGAATGGAAAACCCACGACCTCCTGAGGTACCTACGTCACGTTTGCCAGGAGGCTATGGGCTGCTTCTTCTGCGCATGCCTGACATTTGGGGGCTTTCCTGAATTGTAAAAAACAGTGCATGCGCAGTGTGAGATGTAAGAAGCCAGAAGATGGCGGTGCCCAGTGCCCTATCTGCAATAGGAGGAAGGAAATTGGGGCGTCGAGGGTCCTATTGGATTTTTTAATGAGTTCTCTTTATTTCAATGTTTATAAATGACTTTACATAGAGCAATGGTGCGTTACTTCATATAATACTTGATAATGAATCATGAATGATTATTTGCCATGGCTTACACATTGCCTTTCTGTGTGACCACCAATGATAATTCGCCCACTCAAGAGGGTGATTTAATCCTGTCTAAATTTTGATTACACATTATGCCCTCAATAATGACCCCCCAGTCCACACAGTTAATGAATGACGGACAGGAAGGACCGTGTGACACACTGCTCTAGGTGTTAAGAACGCCATTGTGTTCCTGCTGACTAATGACAGCCCTGCTGGGACAGTGAAACTTCCCCCGGCCACCAGAAACCAGTTTCCCTGCCAGGAAGGCGGGAGAGGGCTGAGGCGTCTGAGGTAAACAGGAAGACAATGTGAGGCCCCGCCCACCTCACCTGTGCGATGACTGGGAGAGAGGGGGAAGGAGAGAAGGCCACGCCCGCTTTCTATTTACCTGTGGTGACGTCGCAGTAGTGGTCGGGGTTTGTTAAGGAAACACGGTATCCCGGGTGAGGTACGTGCAGACTCGGGAGGAACACGGTCTGTGAGGGATGTGAGAGCCGGTCATCATCTGTACTAAGAAAGTAGGGGTGCCCAGAGACTAATTGTCGAGTATTTACAGAGGAGGAGGAGGAGCGCACGGTTTTTGTTTTCAGAGCCCGGACAGCGAAGGGTTTCGTTAACTTTACGAGAGTTCAAGTGACGTTATCAATCAACCCCGCCCAGGCGGAGATCTCAGCAATGGCGGTCCGGTTCCTCGAGTTCTTCCTATTACTCATCCCATTGGCACTGGCAGACCCAGAAATGCCATGTCCAGGTTTTGAGGTAATGGAGGGCTTTAGTTTGGTGGATCTGGAGGCTCCTAGTGCTC
This sequence comes from Pyxicephalus adspersus, assembly GCF_032062135.1. NCBI lineage: Eukaryota > Metazoa > Chordata > Amphibia > Anura > Pyxicephalidae > Pyxicephalus > Pyxicephalus adspersus. The sequence continues at coordinate 20,680,645 of NC_092871.1, forward strand.
TTGGTGTGAAGGTCCTGGAGGTGATGGAGGATGTGGAGTCAGATGAGGCCTGTTGGCGTCAATGCTGCGGGTCCAGCAACTGCGATCTGGCCGTGTGGACAAAGGAAAAGTGTCACCTCGTCCGCTGCAGTGTGAAGGAGTTCAACATGTGTAATCTGACCGCACAAGAGGACGCCAGATCCTACAGGAAAGTCAACGCGGGGGTCCCACCAAAGCAAGAAGGTAATAATGGTGCATGGGGGGTCTGGGGTCACAAAGCACCTCATAGTGTTGTTTAGGTTACTATAAACAGTACAAAAAGATTTCTGAAGGGTTAACAACTTATTGTTGTCTGTGTGATATGTCCCTCACTTCCTGTCCTGCTGACACAACAGGAAGTGAGTCAAAATCTCCCCTATTAAATCTGGAGCAAGGGGAAAATTCTTTACTTCCTGTTTTAGTGACAACTTAATACTTGGGATTTGCTTTACTTGGCGTGTGGTTGATGAATATTGTCACCAGGAAAAAGGAGAACCCATGAATCTGTCCAGCAGACAGCACTGAGGACCTGACAGAGGTTCTAACCCCTCGTTTTACCCTGGGGGCAAGGTACAAGGCCTCTGGAAGCCCCTGTGTCCCCCCCCCCGTGTTCCTCATTCGGTCCCCCGCCTGCCCCTGGTTGCTATTTTTTATTTTATAACTTTAGTTCTATTTAAATGCACTTTCCTTGGTTTAAGGATTTCATGAGGGGCAGAATTAGGGGCTTTATGGATGCAGAAGGAGGAATGAAAAATGTACTGCGGGGATAGGACAGGTTTACCTTACCCCAGAGCCAGAACATGTGATCACCCCAGAGGAGGACAACCCCTCCTGTATGGTCAGACATCTGGGATGTGTTTGTGTTGTGGTATTTATGTTGTGTATTTAGAAGATATGACAAGGATAGCCCCGAGTCTGGTTACAATTCACTCTGCGTTCTCCCCACTTCTTGTTTGATGATTGAGAGTAATGTTAATCTATTATGGTCTGCTGGTGTAACAATGGCTTTATCTGTTTGATGAAAAGGCAAATCTGTTTATTTCAGGCTTTATCTCCTTTTCAGAAAAGTCCCACTGTTGCCTTTTCTTAAGGAGGAAGTCCCCCCATGAAAAAGCCATTATCAGGCAGGTGGTTATTTTTTTACGTGCATGTGCGCAGCTCTGCATTGGTTGCCACAGTAATCTCGGCTTCCACTGCGCAGGAGCTACATCTTCCTGGCACAGCCAATGATCATTAGGAGTAAAAATTAAAAAAGGAAGCTAGTGGAACCCTGCAATGGAACAGGGTTAGGCGAGTAGCATTTTTTCTTTCTTTTTTTATTTTTTTAGATGAATCCAATGTGGCAGTGCATGGAAGCACCTTTTGCTATTGGGATTGGATGTACAATGCCTTGGATTATTGTCACCTGAGACAAATACTTGTGATTGTTTGGGCAAAAATCTAGCATGTGTACAGTGGTCCTCCAATCCACTCATCAATATGTCCTGGTGGACCCAGCGGTCATCCTCACTTGGGGTGCCACTTGCTCACCTCACTTCTCTATAGAATAGAACAGCACTGTGTACAGTGCTCGCTCATTTTCCCATCACTGGAAGCATAAAGAATCCTTTCCAGTTACAGAAATCTGATGTGTGTCCAGAGCTTTACTCACAAGGCCGTACATACATCTGACCAGTACTGGAAGATCTGGATGATCAGTGTCTCTGCCACATACCTGCATCATGTGCAAACAATAAACATAGTTGTACAATGAGCGCACGCTCAGAAATGCTTTTTATTGCATGTTCTAGAGTGCCCAGTGAATACGTCAAGTCACCACTAATTAGACAAGGCTATTTGTCATGCATGTATCTGGCAATAATTTGAAATGTTTTGCACCCTTCACATTACACATGGAGATTTTAGCAGGAACCCAATTTTTTTTTTTTTTTTTGAATGTTAATTTTTATTAAAGTTTTTAAGTATACAACAAAGCAGGATCACAAAGAAATCATATATTAAACTATAAGAGAAAGGTAGGCGCAAAATACAGAATGATCTCAAAACATGAAAACAAACACCATGAAATACATACAAAACAAGATGACTAATACACCTCCTGTTAACCCAAGCTTTCTAAATCACATGAACGTGGGCATCAGGACACTGCAGCTACAATCCACATCTGAATATAAACATTGGAGGAAACTGAATAGGGAAGATGTGGTCAGAGTACTTGTGTCTGTGTTTGCTATTGTTACAGGCTATTGCAGCAGTAGTGTTGTCTGATCCTTTTGTTGTCTTTGATCCTTCATTCTATCTAAACCTACAAATACCTTTTTATCTTTTGTTTGCTTTCCCCAAATGTAAAGGTTCTGAGAGTCCTGGTCCTCCATGACCTCCCTGTAACCATGCAAGGCTAGAGGAAGCTAAACCCTGCATGACAAACTTTATTGTTTCCATGTTCTGTGTTCTCTAATGATCTTCCTGTAATACTCCCAATATCTGGAGATCATCCCGGGTCCCAACATTTCCACTATTCTCTCATAAGCTTGGCTGTTGTGTTTTCTAGTCATGTCTGTTGGAATGTTTGCTGTCAAGGTTGTACTGTTTAATTCTTTATTTGTTGAAGGGAACATTAACATTTTTCCCCCTCTTCTGCATGTGTGATTGTGCTGTAGATTAGCAGAAATTTTTAGTTTCTTTTCCCCTTTCAGACCATGAATAACAGAATTTTGTTATGACCTTTTATAACAATACTGCACTGCATGCATCAACTTTATAAAACGCTGACCAGAGTTTGCTCATCATTCCATGAAATCTCACGAATGGCTGCAAAGGTATGGAGGAACCGTGGAAATACCTTTCAGGTCTTCAGGGAACCCCGGCTATAATTACTATATCCGCAGCTCACAGTACACTAGCATGGTGGATAGACCTAGCCTTCGGATAGGTCAATTTAACCTGACACCAATGATCTTTTTGCACAAATTGCTCAAGGAATGCTGAAAGAACCCTGGTTGAGAAATGCTGGCTTTGACTTTTGGAATAGTTGGGCATCTGGTTTAGGGATGATAACTAGAAATCGCGAGACCCTATAATATAGTGCAGAGGTGGTATTATACAGCATAGTATATGGAGTGAGGCGGAGGTACAAAACAGGGAATATACGGCATGCTGTACTAAATGACGTGGGGTAAAGAGTAGAAAACCTACTGTGAGGAATTTGCGAAAAAGGAAAACATTTTGCATGTATATGGAATCTCGTCATTGCAAAATAGGGAATAAATAGAATTGTATCCTGCATTAGGCTTTGTTAAGTAGGGAATGTTCAGCATGAAATGTTGCGGAATAGAGAGCATACATCATGGGTGTTGTGAAATAGGGGACACACAACATGCTATACTGGAAAAGGAAATGTAGAACAGAGTAAGGCTTGGCAGCATAAAGGATATACAGCATGGTATACAGAATGAGGATTAGCAGCAATGAATACGGAATGTGATGTATAATAGCAAAGGACCCACGCAGATTTTGGACCAAAGCTCTTCTTTTCTGGGTTGCTCAGCCCTATCCAGGCCTTCCATACATAATCTATTACCAGAGGGTTTTCTTATGTTTTACTTTTCTAGATTTGTTGCTGTGTTCAGGTACTGGAGACGACTTGTAAACACTGAATATCCGCAGAGCAAATAAACCCATAAAACTAGGGTGTATAAATATTTTTCTGCAGAATATTGCTGTATGTGTGTTGGGTGTGTCAGTGTATAGGTTAATGTATACAGTAGACAGGGCAACAAGTTAAACAGAATTCCAACACAGGTTTAAAAATAAAAACAAACCTGTTAGAAGACTATTGGAGGAAGAAGAGAATAAAGCGTGTTTGTGTGTATTCTACAGTGGAGTTGGTTACTCTGTAGCCATTTTGTACTTCTTCCTTCTATAATGGATTTCAATAAACCTTTACATTCTACCCGCTAGTGATTTAGAACTGTGGTTGCTTCATGATTACCAAGGTCAATTCTTTTAATTTAGAGAAATTCTGTCATATATTGTTACCAGCAATTACTTTATTTAAATTTAAAAGTAAGTGCATATTTTTGCTGTGCTATATTTTATTTAATTTCTTTCACATCCATGCGATTTTTCTTTATCAGATGTTGAGACAAAATAATAAGAGGGTAAAGTACTCCTAGACATGAGATGACCCAATGTCTAGGTAAATTATTCCTAGCCAGATCATGTGCCTGCATATGCTTTTAGCCACTTTCAGATAATAAATATATATATATATAATATTGATCCATTGTCCCCGCTAATGCACACGCGTACCTGATATTTATAACTGGCTTGTGAGCGCCCCTAGTGGTCATTGGATCTGATGTTATACTTTCATTCTGCTCTCCAGATTTCTGCCTCACCAAAGGTGAAACCGGGCCATGTCGGGCATTTTTTGTAAGATGGTGGTACGACCCAGAGACGGAGACCTGCAGAAACTTCACCTATGGAGGCTGCCCAGTAAACCTGAACAATCACCCGGGAGAGGAGGAGTGTATGGCGAAATGTAGTGGTGTGAAAGGTGAGGATTGTGTGTTCTATATGGGGTGAGTCGGGCTGCCCAACAGTCTTTTGTCCAATATTGGTGATATAGTGTAAAGGGACCTCTTTCTGTATCACTGATAATGGTAAAACGCCTGAAACTGCTATATGTAAGTTGGAATCAATGGCTTCAAAATTTTCACATGTATACATTGTATAAAACAACAGTTTTGGTAACATAGCTGTCCAAAAAGGAATTTTGAAGGAAGTAATACCATACTTAAAAAACTTAAAAAACAAAAAAAAAAAACGCACATTTCCCTGTGTCTTGTGCAAGTACAGAGGTTCTGCTATAAATCTGTTGGCTTGTGATATTTTTTGTGTGCTAACATACTTCCTATGCACTATTATGTCCTATTTTCGGCCCAGCAAAGTTCTCCCTTTTGACTATTGAATCCCCCACCCTTATGTTATTGATATGAAGGGATATGTTATCTTATAGTCATCTGTTATCTATAACATCTATGTTATCTGTAGTCAGGAAAAAAAGTTTTTTTTTTTTCATCCAAATGAAACTAGTGTACATAGTACATATCTCTGTCTAAAGATCAGTCATTTGTCATCATTTGCACATCAGGACAGGGAAAAGTAATGCCAGCAATAGGGACATGCTCCATATGGTGATATCGTGCTCTCCCACTGTCACTGACCAAGAGTATGGAGGTTACTAAGTTGTATCCTCACTCCAGTCAATTTGTTTTGTTTTTTGTATAGAATCACCATTAGGTTTTTATTGCTTTCTCTTTGTTAAGAAATTCTTCATATGGACCCTTGCTACTGGTATAAACCGTGGGGGAAGGAGTGCAAAATTACCACAAGAATAGTGGACTAGAAGTCTCCCAATGAATGCACATTTTTTGTGATGGTGAGGAGTCCCCTCACTATGGGGAGATTTCCATTGCCTTTATGTGTTTTCAGAGACAAACAATAAAATGAAATCCCCCTACTGGGGAAATGGTAACAGGTGTCACAACCCTTCCCAAAACCTTTAGCTTTAGTTCCTAAATGGCAATTAAAAAGAAAGGACATAAGTCTACGTACACACGTGCAATAATTGTCATTGGAAAGGATCTTCCACAATCCTTTCAAATGACTGCATGAACGAGTGTTGTACACTTCCATTACGATCGCTCGTGACCTGGACGGTCATTCAGACAATGGACAACAAGCACTATACACACGCAAGATTCTCGTCCGATATCAGCCCTGAGCCGATTATCGGACGAGAACCAGTGCACGTGTGTACTTAGCCATAAGAAGACTAAAGCCAATACAAAGCTGTGGGTTGGTATTTTGCAGGTAAATCCACTCATTTACATGTATTTTACCTTGTGTTTAGCTGCTTGCTTATTTATAATTTGGTCATGTATATCACATAGTAAATGTTTTCTTCCCTGTTTAGCGACAGAGGCTGAAGCTAACCCTAGTCCTGAACGCTTGGTGGCTGAAACATCTACTTCAGGTTAGTCCAATGCTGTCTCAACATATTTATTCAATCATGGTACTATTCTGTTACATCAGTCTGTGCATTTATTTTACAAAGTATTGTCGGTCAGGTGGGAATTGCACACATTTTCTAGTGCTCATTTGTCATTTCTGAGTCATCTTTTACAAATTTTTCCCTCTGTAGAAATCTGCTCAGGCCCACCTGTAACTGGCAGGTGTCGAGCTGCTTTCCCACGATGGTACTTTGACTCTGAGTTGCAGTCCTGCCGCAAGTTTACCTATGGTGGTTGCGGTGGCAGTAAGAACAACCACAGGTCTGAAGATGAGTGTGTTAACAATTGTGTTGGTGAGTCAAGTTACTTTGCAATCTGCTTGTTCTGTTCTGTCTGTTCTTCTTTCCTGAACCAATAACCATTGTCCATCTACCTAATGCCATTTCTTCTTTTTTGCAGATAAGAAGCCGGAACCTTCTCGGGTCCAGGCCCCCAAAGCTGGAAACTTCCAGGGTATGTTATGTTCTGTTATCTGTAAAGGGGACATTGCACTGACTGGTAAAAGAGGAAAGCACAGCTGGGTTGTTGTTATAGGAGGTGTATTGTGGTAAAAAAAAACTACAATGGCAACCTACCAGTTGATTTTCTGTATCACATCTTCTCTTCATTTGGCTGCTCGTAGGAAAAATAAATCCAGATTTGGGTGTGCGTGTTACTCCCCTTCTTAACACATGACAATACTGGGAGTACTAGCTGTTTGGTAACACAATGAGAAGATAAACTTCTCCATTCTCTGTATGGTCCAAGTCTCAATTAGGATTGTGAGCTCCTCCAAGGCACAGTTAGTGACATGAGAACTGCAGCATAGGATGCCAACATTTTACAAATACGTGGTAATAAACTTATCGGTTTCAAAAGTCTTCCTCTCTTTGCTTACATTGACCCAACAACATGATGTGGGAACAAAAGTCAGGGAGATTATGTGAAGCAATAACAATATGTTATTGCTTCTTGCTACCACAAAATCCCCATTTCTTCCCATGAATAGCTGTTCTCTCAAATTGACGTACGGAACCCATCCATGTAAATAAACACAAACTGTTCATGATAAGTTGATGCTACATCCACAAAATTCAGTGTCTTCATTTTACATAACATACTATATAGGAAGGCTTGCTCCATTAAATTGAAGGGGAATTTTTTCATTTTTGGGAATTCCTATTGGTAAGCATTATTATTATTATTATTATTAAGGTATTTTCTGCAAAAACATCCCCAGCTGATCCAACATTTTTTAAAATTGGGATTTTAGTTTTACTTTAATAAACCAGAGGATTGATATACCTTCCTTCCTCTTCCCTACTTGCTTACATAGGGGCTGCCCAAGGTGATGTTTATATAGGTTTAGAGGCCTAAGAGCTGCTATCTCAGCCTGCTTGTAGCTACAACATGGTGTCTTCCATTAGTAGTATATGAAGTTAGATGATGATGATGAGTATTTTAGGTGTGATCTGTATCACAGTCATGTCTGTAGCTGAGAGTAACACCACTTCTTGTCTTGTGTATTGCAGAAGATGATGACAGCAGTGCAGATCATCATGTCATTCATCGCCCACTAACAGGTGAGTTTAAGATCTCTCATGTGAACATGTACACAGGAAATGCACCAATATGCTTCTGGTAATACAAGCTCTGCCCTGGCCTTTTATATATAAAAAAAGAAACTTTTCAGTGCAATTAAAGGGAACCAGTTAGGATAAAACTGTAGAAGTTCCCAGTGTGGATTTGTTTTCTAAAGCTGTGGGCCAAGGGTCTGCCATCTGTGCTTGACTGAATACATGTAAAAAGTGAACAGGCCAGATGGAGTTCATTGTTATTGTTCATGTAAGTGGGATAATAAGAATGGCTTCATCCAAGCACCAGGTGCCGTGTGCCATTGCTGATAAAATGGGACAGGCTCTCGCTTTTTAACATGAGCAGACCAGGCTATTCATGCAATAACTAACTCTGTACATTTCCTTAACAGCTGTTGTACTTCCTATCCTTCTTGCACTAATGGCTGCCTCCTTGTTGGGCGTTATGATCGTCTTCTTCGTGAAGATGTCCAAGAAAAATCAGCAGAACTCTAATATGCGAGCCATGTGGAACCCTATTGATGACAAAGAATGTCTGATGAACAGCGCCTACACCCTGTAGAGTGCCACTCCAGGAGGCTGTAACACTCCATGGCTGTAACATAGATTCTAGCACAAGGTTGCTGTTTTTTGTATAACTTTTACATGTCACTCCAAGGAAGCATGTTTCAGCAAAATATGATAGCTGAGAGAGGAATGTCATTGAGCCAGAAATAAATTCAACTAGAAAAAGGTCTGTAGGGGTATTTTATACATTCTAAACTTTTTAATAAACTGCATTTTTCCTGTGGGAACGTTTTATTTCAGCAAGTTTCTTTTACGTTGATTTGTGTACCTCTATTAAAATGTTTAAATCTGCTTGTGTGGCTTCCTAAAGTATGTGCTTTATAATTCCTGTAATATGAAAGATCACCCAGCTTCTTATTATGGGCTGGGTTGTATACCTGGATCTAACAGATGGCCTTTAACCATAACCCACAGATTAAACAACTGCAGACCTTTTTTCTGCACCACTCAGGTCTATGTATGATGAGATCTAGAGAATGTTTTTTAAATCGATTTTGCAAATACTTTTTTCTTATGAGGACCATTTTTTTGATCAGCCATGATAAAACTGAATTTCAAAACACTCCTGCAAGTACACATGTAGTGCCCACAAAGTTACATCACAGGCAATTTATCTGATTTGGTCTTGCAGTGCCTACAGGATGCCTCACCCTGCCTGTAGATGGTCATTGTCCATTAGGGTTAGATGACTGGCACCTACTACTGCTGGGCAAGGGAGGGATTCCAGTAAAAGTGCTTGAGCCTATTATTGCAAGAATAATGCAAATGTAAGTGCTGGTCAAATAGACTTAGCTGGATCATAAGTTACAGATTGTTTCTTTGTGGTGGGAGATTGTTCTTAAGTATCTTGTCCACAACCTAAAGCCTGTTTTCAATTTGTATATGAGATGAAATTTCCATGGACCTAATGTTCTCCATCTTTGTTTATCAAGATAGATTGCCTGCACCTTCTAAGACCAAGTTTACTGCAATCTTTATTTTCTTGGTATACCTGAAAAAAGGTTAGGATGTCCAATTTTGTTTTAAACCAATATTCATTTTATGAATTTGCTGAAACCTACTGACATCCTAGAGACAGTAGGTTGCCATCAATCCATGAGCACTCCTGATCTTTGGCTTGACTATAGATTTTTAATAATATTCCAAAAAAAAAAAAAAATCTAAATGTATATTATGTGACCGGAAAACAATGTATGTAGCTTTAGGATTAATCAGGGGTAATCTTTATGGATCTAGCACTGGTAATATGGAGAAATAAAACATTTGTTGGTTATATCTGGTTACTGGTTCATCTTATAATACTTGGAAGATAGTTTATTTTGTTTTTCCTTTGCACATGACACTGTTTATTTGGCTACAGCCTGCCACACTAGCCAGGATTGGTTTTAGGGCTTTGCTATAGTGGTGACTTATGAGTCAAAAATCACTGTTACCAACCAGCACTGTAAAGACATTGATTTTCAAGTGATGTAATGCAACAGCAGACCTGTAAAATTAAACATAAATATATTACAGATAACCTACAGGACAACAAAAAGCGTTTTGCCTTCCTAAGGATTGGAAATAATGTTCAGCGATCCTTATCCTCTCTCACCCAGCCAGAAGAATATTTCTTGCTTTGGATATAATCCTTCTGGAGTCACCCACAGGCATGCAGGACAGAACTGATTTGCTCT
>NC_092871.1:20692848-20753619 GCF_032062135.1 Pyxicephalus adspersus
AAAAGTCTTTAATTTCCCTTTTATTGGCCCATCTTCATTCTCAATTACCTTAGCGAGTCAACTCTGGAGGGTGGGAGTAAAAAAAAAAAAAAAAATTAAAAACAATCTATACATTAACATTGTGCACACAAATAATTGCTTTGTCATCATGTTTAGAAAAAAATATAGGAATCCCCCAGAAGACATTTTTTGCCTTAACATTACTGACCTGTGATTTTACTATTCAGCCACTAGATGGTGCTATGAACATGTAAAGTTCACAGAACCATCAAATGATTGGCTGCCAGTTTTATAACTCCCTTCTTTTATCTACTGGAGGACAGCAGGGAATCCCAATACCAGGGGAACTAATCTACATATTTCACCAGGTACAATTTTATACTACATAATACTTCAATCTAGTTAAAGGGTACCCATGTTACAGCATACAGCTGTCCAAAAGAAACAGATTCCCTTGGTGCCTAATTTCCCTCTTTGGGTCAGTTATTGTATCAGAGAATGGGGAAAATCTGATCCTTGCTCAGTGGTTTTCAACAATTTGATAAACAGCTAGCTGTCTGCACAAATTACTGGCAAGCAAAGGCCAAACAACCAGTCACCACAATTGCCTATGGTCTCATTGCTTCTGCCCCCCACATTACTTACCTTCTTGCCATGTTCTCTATTGTGTCTGTGACGGTGGCCATCCTGGTAAAGGAAAGCATTTTATTTCTTCTGTCAGAGTCCCCATAAATGAGAACAAGCGGCAATACAGAAGTGCCCAGACTGGCAACAAGAGGAAGAATAGCCCAAGATCTCACCCTTCAGATAGGTATAAGCCTGTAAGCCTCCCTCATATACCAGGATCACAGTCCTTATATCCAGATGTATCCGATCACAAGGTCTTACTATTTGAGACTTCAGCTCCATTTTAAAAGCTTTATGTGCCATAATAATGTTGCCAAATAGTTTAAATTCAGGGAGCTTTACATTTTTTTTTCCCTTGCCACTACATTTGCTCCCTATGTGTGAACCTAGTTATATTATGTAAGTGCAATTGACTATATAACAATTGTGCTTCCACAATGCTGCTAGGCCGACTTAAACCATTTGTTCTTTATAATGACTGATCACAACTCCTAGCAAATCACAGGCAACGTCAGTACCATACTAGACCTAAAAAAAACTTTTTTTTATATTGAAAAGTTAAATCCAGCCTATTCATGGGTCAAGTTCACACCCATGGCTTATGGTAGCTGGGACCCTGCCAGCACTGGGACATCGGTTCCTAAAGAAGCAGCTTTTGCATATTTGACAGCAGGACCCCCATTCATTCTCTAACGAGCTGCTGCAGGTAAATGCTACCATGGGGAATGGTAACCACACTGCAACCTCACCACCAGTCTAGATGCAAGCATATTTGTCACATGTTTACTGTCTGCAGTTTCCCTGTAGGGGTAACATAAGCTGCTGGTACTCCATAAACACCCCAATTATATTCAAGTTCTGGGGTAAGTGAGTCAATTATCCTCCAATGTTAATAGCAGCATTTAGCAGAACCCAGAACATTCCTGGCATTACATCACAGTAAACCTATAAATCTATTGGCCTTAGTTGAAGTGTTTGATAAAGCATAAGGCAACACAATAAACGACCCTTACCAAGTGGCTATAGTGAGATACAATGGCCATGATCCACTTCAAATTCCGCCAACTCACACGCCTTTGGGTACACCATGGACAGCTACACCATGGACAGCCAAGTTGTGCATATTAAATATAGGTACAACAACCAACACTGTCGAGTAGCAATTTTTATTCTTTGCATGGAAGGAGAGGACGCACACACTATCCTATCAGAAAGTCCATGTTTCAAATAATGTTCAATAATCATATTTGCCCACAAATCTAGTTGGACAAAAGATTGGATTTGTAATCTAAACTATGACCTTGGAAGTTGAATACAGAAATATTTTTCCTGGATTTCATCGAAGGTGCCGTTGCTCTCCACTGCCAAAAAGTTACACTGGCTGCATTGCCCACTATTGGAATGTGGTAAGACAGAAGAAGTGGGCCGGGAAATTGTACTCACTACTGCCAGTGGATACGGGTTTAGAAAGACAATTCTACTGAAAGCTATGAAAGACAAAATGCCTACTCTGCATTGAGGAGAGTGTCCTCTTGCTTCTGCTGAAAAGCAGTTTAATATTCTTCTATAAGGTTGGTGTAAAATAGTGTCACTGTGCAGGCCAACCAGAGACACATTTTTTGTAGGAGGCAGAAATACAAAACTATTTTAACTTGAATTTAGTATTATAAATTTACTTCCAGTCTATTTGCTTTTATTATAATTTGTACTCCCCATTTGCTACACAAATAGCCCCGTCACTGCAGGGTTTACACTACCTTGTGTGTTTGAGAAACTTTCTAAATATGGAAAATGATTATTTGGCAATGAAATCCCATGCACACGTCGTGCTCACTCACCTTATAATTACGTACATGATCTGGTCAGGATGGGTAGCGTAAATCCTAAGAAAGAAACAGAAGCGGACTGTTATGTAGTGTGTGCCCAATTGCGGGTGGTCCACAATGAATACATTATCGGGTAAAAGCCCTGTAATTAGCCCCACACACACACACCTTTCTCCCCACTGGTACATGGCCCCGTCCTGGAATAGATGGCAAAGAAACAGCCACATACTGATAGTTTCCATCCAAAATATGACCACCACGAACCAGATGGAATCCTCAAAAGCATTCGTCCAAAATTCTTTTGGTTTGTTCATATGATCATTAGCAAACTGTAGACGGTCAGCAATACTTTTTGGAGGTGACTTTCTCCCTGCTACCCTGGCATACACACCAATGCTGATAGTGGACTCATGAACATCAACATCTGCCATGTGAGATAGGCCTTCAGTGGCTTAGACATTACTCTTTAGGTTCCTTTGTAACCTTCTGGACTAATACAAACCTTGCAATTAAAGTTATCTATGATTTGGTTAGGATAAGCCTTGTTTTCCTCCATTTGTAGACAATCTGACTATTTATTGTTGGAGTGCAAACTCTTTAGAGATTGTCTGTAACTTCGCACACACACACACACACACACACACACTTTATGGGCATCCACAATTCCTCAGATGCCTCCGGTGTTTTACCTATGATGCACATACACAAAAGTGTTATGTGCGATCAGCCATTGCCAAGTCCCATCTCTACACAGAATTTCTGGAGCTCCATTGGTAACAGGGTCACTCACCCACATCAGTCATCATCAGACTGATTTCACCTTCAATTTATAAAATACTAAGGAGTCACTTACTTTTACCAAACACAGATAAGTTATTGTTTTCATTAAATACATAACCAAATATAATCATTTTTATTTAGCTAGGTTCTCTTTATCCACTTTTAGGACATTGAAAATCAGAGGTTTCTGGTCACAATCAAAAATATTGAAAAGTTTAACCTCCCTGGTGGTATGAATGCAAAGTATTTATAAATATAAAAGTGGTACATTTAAAAATACTTAGCATTTCAAATTTCCCACATGGTCCCCCCTCCCAGCCCAACAGTCCCACTCTGCAGCCACACACTGGTGAGCAGATGCCAGGCCGGCATTTGCTTCCCCCTCACATCGCCAACGTTCACACGTCAGGGATGCAGATGTCGGCCGGGCATAGCTAGGTTACACAGATGCCCGGCATCACTAGAGGACACTGCAGGCACCACTGGAACCAGGTAGGAGTTTTAAACTCCGTGGCAATTTCACCCCGAGTGTGGCTCGGGGTTACCGCCAGGGAGGTTAAAGGGCTCACAAACACTCGGCACCATTGTAATATATATATATTTAAATTTTATAAAATTTTTTGTGAGATTTGGCTTTAATGACAATTTAACCCATATGGACCAGCAGTTAGAAGTGAACAACCTAACTGACAACACTTGACAAAACACTCCTTTCATGACCCTTAAACTTTGTACTATATTATTAAACAAGCGTGTCTCATTTGACGGGTATTTTTTTTTTTTTTTTTTTTTTTTAACCTTCAGATAAAAGGTTCTAACACTTAACCAATTGTACTTATTATTGCTATGTGTCCATGGTAAATAGTATGCTAATATACAATTTAATTCCTGGGTGTAAGTGGGAATACTGGGAAAAAATCGATACCCCTTTCCACCCCCTAAACACTCTGTGTGTACTAGGGTATTCCAGTGAACCTTCCAAACACCATGGAACATGTTTTTCATTTCTTCATTGTTTAGCTTTCCCTCAACCCTGACCAGTCTCTGCCGATTAAAAAAAATAGCCTGACCACATAATGCCACCACCATGCTTAACTGTTGGTATTTTTTGCAGGTGTAAGCAGTGCCTGGTGTCCTCGAGACATAACATTTAGAATGAAAGTCACAACTGTTCAATTTTTTTTTTTTTTTTTTTTTTTTTTTAATCGTACCAGAGAATCTTGTACCTCACAGTCAGAGTCATTCGGGAGCTTTTTTGTAAACTCCAAATGGCGAGAGGCTTCCATCATGCCCAGATCAGTGGAGGGCAGCAGTTTTTCCCTCTGGAACTGGGTCACATCTACACACAGGTCTCTGAAACTCAAGATTGTCATCTCTCTCCATTGCAGTTGGGTCAGATGACCAGTTCTTGGAAGAGTCTTGGTTCTGCCAAAAATTCTTCCTAAGGGTTATGGAGCCTACTGTGCTATTGGGAACCATCACTGCAGCAGAAATGTTTTTGCAGCCTTCCCCAGATCTGTGCTTTGCAACAACTGTCTCTGAGCCCTGCAGGCTGTTCCTCATGGCTGGGTTTTTGCTACATTTCAAGTGTTGTTGCAAAAGCTCCTAATACTTGTGTAGTATGTATTACTTGTTTCCACTTTGTTATTATGGTGTACTAAGGGTAGAATTAGAAAAAAATTAAATATTGTAATAGTCAAAAAGTGACTCCTTAAAGGTGAATGTGCTATTGGATAATGTCTGATTTTGTCAACGCAGCCCCCACCCTGCAGGTAATCCTAAAATACAGAGGATGCTACTGCTGACCTACTTCTGGAAAGGTTGGGTTCTTGACTTATACCTCTTGACTCATTAACCTAGAATATGTAGGTCAGAACTCCTGAGCCACATATTTATTGCAGATCAGAATGTCAGCTGACCACCACTGGCAGAAATGGAAGCTTTTCTTTAACACAGGTTTTCCCTAAAGGTATTAAAGTTTTTTTTTTCCTAGAAAGCTAGGTGGGAAGTAGCTGTAGGCGGGTAGCAGCCCCTGTATTGTAACCCAAGTTTTCAATACCATCTAAAAACAACAAAAAAGTGCTGGGTGGTGCACCCGGCTCAAAGGGGCCAGGGAGATCACTGCAGGCGTATAATGAAAAAAGTGAATATGTGCAGACAAATCTATAGAACAGACTGAAGGGCTATAGGTACAAGAGAATGGAGCGGAATACGGCCAATACACCTTCATGTGTTTCTTCTGCTAAATGGAAGTAATGAGACAATTAGGGCTAACCTATACTGCACATAGGTAGGTGTATAGCTCCTATATAGGAATGATTAATTCCCAGCTGTCCATATTATAAGCTAATCATTAGGGTATTGGGCCAGACATATAAAAGCCCTTCAAGCCTGGAGAAGATTAACTATCATGGGGAAACCTGAGTGATTCAGCACATCTAGAAAATGGATCTGGTTCAGGACTGAAAAAACATTTGCTAACTAATAGGAAACGTTTTTTTAAGAATCTATTCCTGTTTCCCCACCATGGACATGAACCAACCTACAGATATTACCTTCCGGTAAAGGTGGCCCAAAGGGGACCTCCCACCGGTAAAAAGGTGGCCTAAAGGGGACCTCCCTCCGGTAAAAAAGGGGACCTCCCTCCTTATATCAGTGGCAATATCTGCCTCGGATATTTACTGAAATCAGCAACCCAGCACCATTACAGCTTGCATTATGAACCTGACAGGAATTTTAACCATTCAGCACCTCATACAAAGCTATAAAATTGTTGTCATAGTTTAAAGCAGAATACATTGTCAAGTATTGGAATAATAGCAGCCATTGGCAGAAAAAAAGGCATGCAGAAAGGTACACAGCCCCCACCCCCCAAACAACAAACACAAGAGCCCCACGCCATATATATATATATATATATATATATATATATATATATATATATGCTACATACTGACATATTACATGGCATAGACACTCACCGACTTGTAGGGTGTCCCCAGTAAACCTGCACAAACCCCAACCTATCCCCACCTCTTTGCTAGAACAAACACTTCCTTATCCCGCCCCCTACACAACTGCGTGTAAGTGTTTACTGGGCTTTATATGACGTCCAGGGAAATCTCCGCCCATATGACCTCCAGTGCCAACCACAATATGGAGAAGTGTACGCGATCCCTCCAATGACAAGGCTTCTGGTCACGTGCGTCTACGCAGTTCCCAGCCGTTGTCCTGGTAACGGGATGCAGGGCAAGCTCTTCCATTTGTTTATAAAAATATTATACTTATATAAATATAATATTACAATACATTTATTATAAATAAATATTAAGTATTATTTAAATCATGTTTTCAATATTATGATAATAATATATATTATATAAATAAAAAGTACTATACAAATATTATTTATAAATATTATATATTTATATAATAATAATATTTATTAAAATGAAGTGTACTCAATAGAAAATGTTTGTGGCTGGTGAATGGAATATTGGAATGGTAGTTGGTACTTTTTACCAATTTTACCGGGAAAACAACATACAGCCAGGGAACCAGCATTCAAAGCAGTGTAATAAATTACACAACTTATTATCATTATACAGTATTTAAATAGCACTGACATATTACATATTGCATCACAGATACACGGGAGGAGAAGAGGACCCTGCCCAGAAGAGCTTACAATCTAAGAGGCGTACACAAATGAAATACACATGTGGGAGCTCCTTTACCTACCAAATAATTTTGTATTTCTTTGTATGCAGACCTGATTTTTACACATCATAGTCTTGTATGGCAGGGCAAAAAACTTGAGTTCTATTTGCTACAGTTCAGCTCCCAAAAAACAACACCAGTCATACCTTCTAACTACAGAATTCCTTTACATCTACCCTGACCAAACCCTATTGAAAGGACTTAAACGATGGTCAGATTTTTTTTGTCTGTGTCCTGGGGAGACTTTTCATTTGCTTCCTGTCCCAGAGACACAACAGGAAGTGAGAAGAAAGAAATCCTTATCTTGGTCCAATTTCAGTCGTTTCTGGGAGACATGGGTGACTCAAAATCAAGGCCGGTTATAGGGTAGGGTAAAGTGGGCAAATACCCAGGGTCAACAACTTCTTCAGGGCCTTAGTCTTCAAGATGGCAGGGATCCCACCTAAATGTGCCTCTGCAATGTACTGGATTGTATTCTCATTTTCACAGTAGGTCTGCTTTTTTTAATTGTTATTTATCATTCATTATTTATTTGCATGCAGGAAAATTGTATGTATAAAATAGTAATGTATTTTTTTGGAGAAAACAGACAAATGGTGTCTGGCACTTCATTAGCTGAATAAAGGGTGGATTAGTTTTCTTGATGGGGTGAAAGGAGGGCACTAAAGTATGAAACACCTATGAACAACTGTGATCTGATACCTGGCAATGTATTCATGTTACATATATGACATCATGGCATCTGAGTAATGCCACTTCATAGACATGGTATATGGCAAAATGGCACTAGGTCGGATTTATTAAAGCTCCCTAGGACTGGAGAAGATAGACTATCATGGGAGAACCTAGGTGATCCAGCCAACATGGAATACATTTTCTTCAAATCAGTGTTTTCTTTACTAGGCAAAGCCCATTCCAGGTTTGCTGAATCACCCAGATCCACCCATGAAGGTCTATCATCTCCAGATTGGAGAGCTTTGATAAATCAGGTCCGCTGTGTAACATTACAATTCAGGTATATGGTATACCGCAACATAACTCTGTGTACCATGGCACCTCAGTAGCACAGTGTTTGACATGAAGACACTGTAATATAAAAAAATTACAGAGTCATGTCAAAACACCAGGAAATATCTAGACCCTTCCCCAGTGTTCATCCATCCTTTCCCAGACACACAACTGCGCAGCTTGATAAACATGGCTGCACTTGCTATTGTGTTAAAGGTGCTCCTCATCCATGATGTCCTAAACACTGATATATGCATCACAGTTGCTATTTCAGATATGCTGATATTTTAAGATCTAATATAGCTGTGTTAGTATATGATTCTTGTTACCTATACTACCTTCCTTTGTCTTACCTTTCATTCCTATAAATATTCTATGCTCTTGTTAGACACTCCACAGCAACGCCCTCCAAAAAGAATCACATGTCACACTGAGTAAACAAAGCTCTAAATTGGTGCAGAACACACAAGAAAGTAAGCATTTATTAGAAAAATATTCTAAAAGCACACAACTGATACAATATTGCATGCTTGTTGTATTATATACAGGGTCAATCAATAAAAAAAATAATCATTGTGCCTATTGTGGATCCCATGCCCTGATTCATCATGTTCTCTGATAAGTTGTGATGCTGTTTTCTGAGATCAGTTCCAGTGATTCTGTACCATAGCCAACACGACTCCCTTTAGAGTACATTCACACTCATGCAGATGCATGTGTTTCCAATTCTTTACTCTTTGTATGTGTTGTTTTCTTTTCTCTTTTAATATAAAAAAGCACAGAAGAAACATACAGCTTACGTTGTGTAGACATCCAAATGCCTTACATTTGCTGCTGAGTACTACTATCTTGAATGTGCTGCTGACAGCCCTAGCAGACTCAAACTTGTCACCCTATTATGCTTCTCTGGTTGCTACATAAAATATTATGCAGTGGGGTAAAGAGAGAAACTTAGGAGCTGGGCCTGCACAGACAGACACAGAATAGAAGATTGCTTTGACATGCAAGAAGGAAAGGGTCTTTGCTATGGAATTGATTGTTTCTGAAGTGCAATGGAATTTGCAAGTGAATAGAAATTGTTAATGGAAAGAAATTTTTTTTTCTGTACTTTTCCTGCATTTTTTTTTTTTAGTTTTATGACAGGGTCTCTTTCAATGCACAGAACATCAGCAGGTCCCACATATTAAAACACATTAAATATTGCAGCAGCCCGAATATTTCAAGCTGCAGATGTGTCAACAGCCCTCCATGCGCTCCCCCCCCCCCCAACACTCGCCAATTATTGCACGTGTGTACTGTACATAGCCTAAGGCTCCATTTAAAGGAAATAATAAACATTAGCTAAGGGGCATGAGTTTATGAGATCACATCATCAATCAGCCAAAGCTCCAGGAACCCCTTGAGGAACTCTGTTTGAGAATGGCTGGCATAGGAAATAAATGTCTGCTTTAGCAGGGACAGACTACCCCATATATTTCCGTTTCCTGAGTAATAATAAAAAAGTTTAAAATAAATAATGAAAATTACCAACAGTGAAATGTGTTTGTTCTGTGCAAAGGACAGGGTAGGGTTCATTGTTGGGTTACTGATTGTTTAATGACTTGAAGGGATGAATCACTGTTTGCTCATAAACAATAGAACTAACTATTTTACAGCCCTAGTTATTGGGTGTGCCTAAGATTAGATATCAGCATTACTTTTACATGATATAAATATTTTATGCACATTTTGCACACTGCTTAATTTAAGGTGCACCTGCTAGACCTCCTCTGAAGTCTAAGTGCTCATTCCCACTACTGTGTTCTATGCGAAAATGCCTGCGGCAACACAACACACACATGGCATGCATTCTGGCATCAGGGTGCCAGTGATTCCTAATGGTACCACGAATGCACCATGCATGCACCTGCCAAGGGCATGGCAAAATTTGTCTCGGATATCTGGATCAGGAGACTGGTATCACATCAGTGGAGCTTAATAAGTCACAAATGGGTTATGCAAGAATCCAAATGTTTTAGGTATTATAGTCGGGGACGTTTCTTGCCTGGCGTTGAATCATTACCAAGAATGTCTAAGGTCATAGGTCACCTTATATTTTCTGTTTCCCAATTTTTTCGTAGAGTGGGTTAGGTCAGGTGGTGGACATGGCATCAGCTGTCAGACTGCTGACCTCTGACCGCCTATATGAAGCTAAATTGCAAAGTATAGAGTAAAGAATTCTAAAAAAAGTGATAAATATATTACAGTACTTTCATTATGCAGGGCTGATTACTCTAGTTTAAAGCTAAACAGTTGGATTATTGTATAAACCAAGCCTTTGTTCTCTTTAAAGGTAGTGAGGATTACGCAAAAGTTGCAAGAGGCTTGTGATGTCCCCATGAAGTTATCTCCATGTGCATGTTAACCATTTTATGTGTTGCTTGAATCAGTCACACAGCTAGTAAACATTTGAAGATTTGTCATATGTCAGCCCATGTCTTGTGATGTCTGCTGAATAACAAAATGTGCAGATCATATCATTTTCCACCAAACAAGAAAAATCTGACTGGCTGGGACCTCTCTGCACAATACTAGTTCTGTAACTGGATATTTTTAGCCAGGATGGATGTGGCTTGGCTGCAGGGAGTGTATTCTGCACATCACACCTCCCTCCAGCTGTTAGACATAAAGGTTCAGAGACCAGACACACCTAGCACATAGTCTCCCTGACAGCTGCCTTACCATCCCAGGACACAGCTCAATACACATCACAGATCCTGCAGCCAGAAGACAACCTCTATTCACTAAACATGTCTTCAGGTAAGAAAACTTTTTCATATAGCTTCTCCCCTTGATCAGATTGTACCCAAGTCCCTAAACAATTCTATTAATGCAAACAGGTAGTAATTTGCTACTTTATACTGCTAATTCCTACTTAATAGCCCTTTTCAATAGCAATTTTTTTTTAATCAGTGCCCCTCTTTAAATACTAGTGTTATTTTATTATATAATAGTGACAGAGACATGATAACAGCTCAATCTGTCCATGGACCTGAATATAATTATAGTAACATGATAATGACTTATTTAGTAATAACAGTGACATGATACTGGCCAAGTCCATCCTTGGACCCCAGGGTAATGTAGTTAGTGAGGCAACAACTGCTCAGACTTTCATTGAAACAGATTATATTAATGACATTTTCATAGGAAAATCATATTTCTAATTTTTAGGTTGGTAAAAATAAATGAAATATCAGCTTTTTTAACCCACAGTAAAATAACTTTCAGATCTCAATGAATCCCTATTCAAACCAGTTTTTGAAGGGTCAATAGGAAAAATACTCTTAATATGGTAGCCAGTGAAGAATGTCCCCCTTGCAGTGGTGGCCAGACTCAGACCTTATTAAAAACCTAAATTATCAATAGAGTCATAAAGATGGCTCTACTAAATTTAATGGCACCAGAGCTCTGCAGAAGCCATCATCAAATGGAAAATCAGTCAGCCACAGTCTGGAGCATTGGAGCTCACGGACCACTTAATTTATGGACACCGGTCCGTGCATGGGTGGGGAGCCATGCATGGCAATTATGCAAGAACCCAACTACTTACCCATCACAGGTCTGAGACCAGAGACACAACCTGCCCACTGCCCTGAGCCTGTGATCCTTCTCCGGACCCCCTGGGGGGCGCACCGGCCAGAGCCGCGGACCACAGGTTGGTGACCACTGGACTGGAACCCCTAGCAACATCTGGATGAACCATGGGGTTTAAAGGAACCTTGGTTGAGAATGGAAGGTATATGTCTATTTTTATGCAATCATCAAATCAAGCTCTTGGGTGTTTTCACCCTTTTTTATATTATCCCTAACCTGTTAAGTTGTAAAAAGTCTTGTTCACAAAGCGCAATACTTTCAGTTGAAGTTTAGGCATAGTTCGGAGGCAGACCAGTGATGTATCCCTCTGTTTGCCTTTTAACACAACCAAATACAGCATTTTTGAGAGATAGTCTAAGGACATGGGACATTTTATATACTTTATTTTCACCTTTTTTATAACTTATCCTTAACCACTTAGATGATAAAAAGCCTATGGTTTACAGAGCCCAATAGCTCAAATTTACACCCATACCTACTGTAAGTCAGAACAGTGACTTATCATTAAATAAAAATATTTATTTATTTAACCAAAAAATGGTAAATAATCTGTTTATTATGTAATATGGAACATAAACATCTGTTCCCCATTGGTTCCCATGGCCTCTCAGCATCTATCATAAGACTGACTGCTGAGTCATGTTTGACCCAGGGGATATGGAAATATGGATGGATCAAGTCCTAATCATTCTCTAACTCCTGTATTCCCATGACAGTTATAATGCCAAACCCTAAACCTTTGGTCATAATATCTCTATTGAGAATCAGATTTCGTATTGACTGCCTCACCCTTTTAATGGTAATCATGGATCAAAAGATTAATCAGTGCCAGATTATATTGCCATTAGGTCTTCTGCTCTCCCTTTCTGTTCTCATTGAAAGTGTGGGAGCCCTATGTTACCCATTTGCAGCATCAGACATACATTCATTGGGTATGGCCAGTTACCCTTTTTCTGGCATATTTGAATCTCCACCACAACCTAGGTTGGGTCCTGTGCAATGGAGAGACACTGGCTGCTCAGGTGGAGAGGGAACAGTCATTTTGAGGTGGTCTGGATAATATGATAGAAAAATAGATTCTTAGAAAACAAAAACATACAACTATATAGATTGTATTTTTTTTTTTTGCCTGAGGACATGAAAAACACATTGGTAACATTCTTTCTCCCACCCCTTCTTGTCCTGGCCTGTATCAGTCAGATTGTTAGACGGAATAATCATTACAACATTTAAAATCAAATCTAGCTAATGTTGTGGACACTATTATCTCTATTGTAGTGGCCAAAGCTGGTCAAAGATTAAAACAATTAGAGAACCTGGAAAATGAATCTGCTATGTTGCAACTTATTGATTGCATACCTATAACCTTTCCATTTATTGTTTTTCAATACACATAAGATAAGGGGTGACCTCACTTACAATCATTGTTGGCAAACAATGTTACAATATTGTTTAGGCCTCATTTTGAAGCCATTGAAAGCAGTTAGATGAATTCGGGAAAATTAATTATTATTGGTAACATGTTTTATGTCTAAGACTGGGCTTCTCAAGATTTGTCCCTGCCTGAAAACCCTGCTCTTGGCACAATACATCAGGGGCACGGCTCTGGGACTTTGTTAACTATTAACAAAGTATAGATAATAATAACAGACGGGTGTGACCAAACCGCGATTATTTTTACATTTGTCCTAGCTTTATAATTTATAACATTCTATGATATTATTAAAGAAGTTGTGACAACTCTGGGATACTCCCAAGAAATAGCCAGAGAGTGGCTAATGTACAAAACACAGTCATAATAATACGTCAGCATTAGATTGAATTGATTGTGGCCGTGTGAAAGGATTTCTTTGGTGCAGTTTGAGTGCAATGGGTGTGTTCACAACACTCAGCTTGGTGAACTGGCATGGAGAAAAGCCTATAGGTGTTGTCTGCTATCTGTAATTTAAACATATTGTCGTTTATTGAAACTTATTCAGTATCAGTATCAGTACCAATAGATAACTAATATGTTCTGTGTACAAAATTACATTCATGCTTATATTATTGAACAGTGTTTATAGGGTCATTGTGCATCTGACATGTTACTTGTAAAGCTACGTACACACTTCCAATGGTTCTCGCACGGTAATCGGCTCAGGGCCAATATCGGACGAGAATCTGAAGTGTGTATAGCGCGCGTCGTCTGAGCGATGTCGTCTGAATGATGAACAATTGTAATGCAAAGGAAGAGGGAGAGCGGACAGCAGGGTGTTGCTCTGTCGTTCTCCCCCTCCCCTCTCCATAGAGCAGAGCAGTGCTTGTTCATGCATCGTGCAGTGCTTAGTCGTTGGAAAGGATTGTGAAAGATCCTTTCCAACGACTATAATTGCAAATGTGTATGCAAGTTAAAGCAATTCCCTGTAATCCACTCACTTTCTGAGCATTCTGCATTGTAATTCCACCTACTATATCATTCCTTTTCATAGTCATTAGCTTACAGAGAAGGCAATCATGTAGTAATATGTACATAATGCAAAACAAATGTATTGTCCGAACTTTGCATAATAAACATGTGTATCTGCCAGCTACGTATCCACAGATTATTTTGATTATAGTTTTTCTACAGAGTTGTCTATATAGTTATGGTATGGAGTGATCCATACAAAGTGACCACAATCCCTGTTTCATGGACAAAAAATCCAAGGAAAAGAAAGTATTTCTGTTGGTCATTCCATCCGGTCCAGACCCAGCTGACACTATTCCAGTACAATATAAATAAAATCTGAATGGCTTGTTTAAAAATACAGGCATAAATATTTCATCCCAGCCCTTTACACGATGCTACTGTATATTTTATTTAAAGTGCTCAGAGAACAATTTTATTTTTTCTTTCAGCTGCTGATGCAAAGAAACATGGGGAACTGAAAAAGGATGCCCATGGAGAAGTGAAGCATAAGCATGGGGACCACAGCCATGCACATGGGCATCACGGAGGAGAACACTGTAAAGAGCACAAGGTAGAGTAATGTACATTGTAATCAGCACCTATAGTGACAACCAAAGTTTAAGAAAACTCACCTTTTTATTTTTTACACTTTTATTTGATGAGATTCTAAGGGGTCTATTCTTTAAGCCGTGAATTTAAAATTCACCAAACATTCTCTTCTTCCAAGTCTATGTATTTTCAATGGCAGCAACTGATTCTCCACCAGAGAATGTTTGGTTAATGTCAGATTTACTGCCTTATAAACAGAACTCGAAGCCCAGTCTGAAACAACACGTACATTGTTCTAACTCATAAAATACTATGGCTCCCATTTACTATTTCAAGACAGGAAAAAACAGGCTCTGAACTTTTAATTGAGATGTTTATATCATGTACCTGCCAGCTTTATGAGGAAAAGAGGGACACAAATTCAACAGAGAACATCTCCAACAAAACTTAAGTTTCAGATATAGCAAGGATAGTTT
Source organism: Pyxicephalus adspersus (assembly GCF_032062135.1). Classification (NCBI taxonomy): domain Eukaryota; kingdom Metazoa; phylum Chordata; class Amphibia; order Anura; family Pyxicephalidae; genus Pyxicephalus; species Pyxicephalus adspersus. The sequence goes on from NC_092871.1 coordinate 20,707,899, forward strand.
AATAGTTTATATTCATATCTGTAGGTCTATTGGAAAGATTTCAGCTTACTTCCTGTTCAAGTGACAAAGTAACACCAGGACAGGAAGTAGAATATATCTCAGCAATCACAGCTATCAAAACATTTTGTTTTCAACAGAACAGACTAGAATCCCCATCACCTCATTATTTCTGTATATGACTGCTGTAATGACACTTTGACTACATTGTATTTTTTTTTAATATTATAGGGGGAGCATAAGCACTCCTGCTCCAGTGATTCTAGTTCCAGCTCAAGTGACAGTGAATGTGAAGGAAAGGTAAATGTTAAGCAAATTGTTTTAAGCATTTTATCACTACAGGTAGTCCCTGAGTTGAGGACATGCAACATATGGACGACTCCTAGATACGAACGGGCTTCCCTGCTTCTTAATGTGCCTTGATAGGGGGGCAGTTTGCATGACACACATGAAACACAGCTGAGTAAAGCTGCGTACACACGTCAGATTTTTCTCGCCCGATAATCAACATCGGCCAGATATGGGGCGAGAATCTGGCGTGTGTACAGTCGGCGTCGTTCATCGTCCGTGGATCCGTCCTGGCGGATCCACGAATGATGAACGACGACCGATCCTAATGCAAGGGAAGGGGGAGAGCGTGCAGCAGGGTGCCGCTTGGTCGTTTTCCCCCTCCCCTCTTCATAGAGCAGAACGGTGCTGTATGTACAGCACCGTTCATGCATCGGGTAGTCCCTTGTCGTTGGAAAGGATCGTGAAAGATCCTTTCCAACGACAAAAATTGCAAGTGTGTACGCAGCTTAACTCTTTAATGACCAAAACAAACTCTGCAGTTGTTTCTTTTTGCATATCAAAGCACAGCTTGCTCATGAAGTTAATGTCTAGGCTCCAAAAGTTTTTTTTTTTTTTGCTTTGTTTGTGATTAACTCACAGTGAGGATATTATACAGTAACTGACACCATGCTGCCTAATAATATGTGGAGACAAACATCTGTCCTAATTTCATTTAATAAAATAATGTACCTGTTCCGACTTACATACAAATTCAACTTACAATTCAAACAAACCTACAGTCCCTATCTCGTATGTAACCCCCTGGGCTACCTGTACACTACATTTTATTACATACTCTATACAGTGCTTTAAAGGTGATGATCATGGAGAAGCGGAAACCAATGGATTATATCTTTCCTTTGTAACCCATATGTGAAAAATGTGAGTCTTAAAATCTAACATGTTGATCCAGCTTTCACCCTTATCCTGGTCACACACATATAGAATAATTTCAGTTACTATGTTGCAGTGTGTAATTTTTCCAAAGCCTCCTCGTCAATTTGCATGTCTTAAATAAACACTGGAGGATAATTTTATACAAATTTACTCTCTAAAATTGTATGTAGTATGCTGGTTAGCAGCCCAGGACTTCTGCAGCATTTCAGGAAGTGGGATATTTGTAGAAGTCCATGATTACAGAAGCTGTGGAGGAAAATCACAGGACATGAGCCAACTCAATTTAACAGAAGGATAATACAGTAGTCCAGTAATACAGTAGTAGAGATTATGTATTCATTCCCCTGGAGGGAATATGCAAGTGCAAAGGTTATGTATCCTCAGTAATAACATTTTTGATAATTCTGGAATATTTTTTGTAACTTTTTATTCATAATAATATATTTAATGTATGAGCCTGCAAACTTTTTTTTTTATCTTAGGTAATGTGCTTGGCTTGTTCCTGCTGGGAAAAGTTGAGTAGCAGCTGGAATCAGGAGCAGTAAAGTAGCTTGGCTGCCATGCTGACCCTCTGGTTTCAATACTTTGCATTAGTGAATCATAAAGTATTAAATTGGTGAATGAGCATATCGAAATTAGGGGATTAGTGGTAGCCCCTTTAATTCGCCGTAATTGCTGGCAGTCAAGGCATGGGGGTGTCACATAAGGTTTCTAACTTTCAAAGTTAGAGATTCAGGAAGTATTGAAAAAAATAAACCAGCATACTTGGAAATCAGGGCATCAGCAGTAGCCTCTTTATTTCACTTTTGGTGCTCAGTGAATAGAGATGTCATGCACAATTCACTGTTCATGAACAGTTTAATAGGATCATCGCGCACCTTTACATTTAAGAATGCAATGAGTTTGCTGCTCCAGTACAAAAATCAAAGGTCTCATTTTGCAGGTGCTGGTAGGAGACAGGCGTGTCTACTCAGGCTGTGGCTGCTTTAGAAAGAAACCAGTCAACAACTTACGTTTTAAAGCTTTAGGAAAATTCCTAACTGACACCTTAGATATAAATCATAGCCATTTTATGTGGACATTGACCACAGAGGAAATACTCTCCAACATTGCTAATGAATCACTTCTCTGCACAATCTACTATCCACCTCTTGCTCTGTGTATTTCAATCTGCATTCAGAATTTCATTTAACTTGCAAGATTATTTAAAATTAAGACATCTACAGAATGCTGCTTCTCCTTTACTGTCCAATTGAATAGTTGTGGTCAGTGACTAAGTTGTTCTGCTTAGGGACACTTCTAAGTTGCCATTGTTGCCCTCTTGCTGGTTGCCAGCCTCTCCCACACAGAAAGTGGCTTCAAAAACAGCAATAACAGCTCAAGAATGGGTCTAAACAACATTTTGCCTATATCTATAGTCACTAACCTTTAGCTTCTATCTTGGTAGCATCACGGAGAAGGCCACGAACACAAGAAAAAGGAAAAGAAATTGCATAAGGAGAAGAAACCCAAAGATAAAAAAGAAAAGAAAGAGAAAAAGGAAAAATGTGAGAAGAAACACTAATCCAGGAATGTTTACAATATGTATACAAATACATTTGTGTCTGTATTCTAAGATCTAATGTGATGTATTCCCATACAAACATTTTATGTACAACATTTCATCAATAAATTACTATTTCTGATTGTACCTATTGGTATTTTTTTCTGAGTATCTTTACACGTGATATCTTCTGACATGTAATTTGTCCAAAGGTACATGCCACATATTCATGATACAAACGTGAAATCTTTTGGACATATTACCCCTAGGCCAAGGTGACAAGATTTTTTAATACCCGGGGTCAGTATGTTTTGTTTTTGGGTCTTGGTGGTTTATGTCAGCCTCATTTCTGAAGTAAAACTCTTGGATTTTGTACATTTTTTTATTTGAAAGCCTCCCTCCAACAGCAGCAAAAAAAAATTACCTCTGGCCATTTGCACTGCAAGGGTTAATATTACCTTTTATTTTTATAGCACTGACATATTATGCAGTACTTTACAAAGCCACTAACTTTCCTTGAGAGGGCACACAATATAAGGTACAGGTTTTCATAAATCCGGCAACCTCTGAATCTGAGTAGTGCCGAATTTGCAAAAATTCCGGATTTTTTTTTATACTTACTTTCACACAGGCCAGTCTTCCTCTCGCAACACCGCGGACATCTGGCACAGTTCCAGGGAGCAGGCAGCAGGGCTATCCCAACGTGTATTTAGTTTAGCAAGCAAGCAGAACAGCTGTGTCTGTAAAACAGCCCCATAAAAACATTAGTGGCCAAACAGTGTACTGCAGTATCTGTATTGAAAATGCGATCCGAAATTAATGCCCAGAAACGGAAGGATCGGGATTATCGATGCCCGGATTTCCGATTGTCAATCTGTACCTACCATGGAAATATAGTATTAACAGAGTCTAACCAATGTTCTGGGGGAAGTTAACCTAACTGCATGATTTGAGGATATGGGAGGAAACCTGGAGTGCCTGGAGGAAAACCAAGCTAACACAGAAAAAACATAAAAACTGCATCAGGGAGTGTCCTGGTCAAGATTCACACCTGGAACCCTGGTGCTCCAATGGTAAGTGTGCTAATCACTATGCCAACAGAAGTTCAGTGTAGGTGTAGAGCAGGTATGTCCAAAGTCAGAATGTGGCCCGTGTTCAGATTTCTACTGGCCCGCAGCCTCTGTCATAAAATCAATAATATACGGCCCACCAGCATTGTTGGCCTCAATATAAAATACATCCGTACAAAAAAACCTATTTTATATTTGTTTAGAGTTTATCAACCGACATGCAATTATTGGCCCGCTACTCGGCGGGCATAATCGTCAAGACAGGAATCCCCAATGTCATTATAGTGGGTGTGTGCTGTGCAGGACCCGCATGGACCACGCCCACTCTGATTCCAGGAATGTGCTCTGCACATAGCCCGCACTGGCACCAGACTCCATGCGCAGGGAATCTCTCACGTCACCCTGGTCAGCGTGTGCTGTGCGGGTGCCACGTAGACCAAGCCCACACTAACCTGAGTACATGCTGAATAGTCACCCCCCACACATTTTCACCTAACCAAATCAGGCCCTCTTTGCAAAAAGAAAATAGACTGTATCTAGGAATAAATGGTATTTTCTTACCGTTTATAAAGTATGCAACGGTATAAAATAAACAGTATCTAGGAAGGAACATATTAGTGGAAAGTGTAATTAACCCTGGATGGAGAACTGGCCTAAGGACCATATTCAGAGAGTTGTGAATAATGATTCATACTCTGAATATTAGTCTAAAGTTAGTGGTGTATGCCAGGGCTGTATGGTGAGCCCTTACCTTTCATTTATAAATGCTGTAGAGTTAGGAGTTTGGGAAAAGTACCACTTCTGTATTTGCAGATTACACCAAATTATGTAAAGCAATAAAGTCTTAAATGTCAATATTCTACAAGCAGAATGGGCAGCCAGGTGGCAAATGACATTATTGAGAAATGTAAAACTATGCACTTGGGGGCTAACAACATGCATGCTTCATACTGTCTAGGGTGAATACATTTGGGAGAGTCAGAAATAAAAAAGGATCTGGGGGTTCTGGTAGATCATAGAACTACCATTTATTTATATTTTCTTTCAACAACTTTATACATTGTACATATTTACAGTTGTTACTTTTTTTGGATTGGCAGAGTGTTTTGGCTCCATCTAGTGTCAATCACAGTTTTTCTTTTTTGTTCCCTCCTGCACATGACATGAGTTCTCATCTTTTTACATCATGGTCATACCATTTGTGAAATCTTTATGCCACAGTTCCTTGTTTAAATCCTGCCTACCCCTGGGGGTGTTAAAAACAAATTGTTCAATAGGTATAATATAATCTCTTGTTGGCCTCACACACATGGCATAAACTGAACCGTGCCTATGAGTCATGATCCCTTCAAGTACACCGGTCACAAGAGAAATATAGGGGCTGCATTTGCTGATTTTATTAGGAACATTTACTTAAGAAAACAGTCCTAAGTCCTTTAATCAACCCAATGTTTCCTTAGATTAAAATGGGACAGGAATGAATAGGTTTATCAACACAAATGTTACCACATTACTATTCTGTGTTGAAAAAAAAAAAAGTTATATACCAATATTCGCCTATTGGTCTGTTAATATTTAAACAAACTACCATATTTCAATTACCAATCATAGCAACAACAAAAGGATTTTTTTTTTGGTTTTAGTTCGAATAAAAAGTTGTTGCCTACCAGACCAAACAAGAGCAAGGAGCAATCCATGGTAAGGGTTTTACACACATCTAGGTGTAACCCAAAATGACACACACACAATTCTCCATCCAGATGACCAATGGACTTTTATCAAAAAGGATCTAAGGGATTGAAACCCAATTTGTGCACTTCTGAAAAGGTATAACAATAAAGATTCGAGACATAACATTGAAAAAGTTAATTTAATATGCTTTTGAGACACCGGCTGTAACAAATTAAATAAAAATGCAGACTGTGTGAAGTCTAGATCCCAGCACATACACTACTGGACTTCACAACATTCTAGGATGCATCTGACTGTTTTAACAGCTAGACCTTTATACAAGTACATAAATGGCCCAAAATTGTACAATACAGAGAGACCCAAGCACATACGAGTCCAGACATATTAAAGCTTGGTACATATGCAGCATTCCTGGACTGCTGAACTGTTTAATAAGGCAAAGCCCCCTTGTATGGAACCACACTAAACTCTGTGACATATCATGGGGTAATTGTTGGTCATCCTTCCTAGTGTTAACCAGATGCAATAAAGTAGCCGAGAGTCCAAATCTGTGCTCAATTTCGGTGAGGGGGTTACAGCCACCAGGAGCTATGTTTACAAAAATGATGTTACACATCATGCAACAGAGTGAGATCTCCAAATATATGTATATTCCTAAGAGTTCAAACATAAAAGCAAACCTATCTTTAATTAAAATGAAAACTCTAAAATGAAAGATTCAGTTATAGAGTGTGAAATGAAAAAATCATTTTTTAATTTTTGTTTTGTTTATTTTGTTGCCTAATATTTGTTGGCTCTTCCACTAGAAGCCAGTTGGGTTGAGTTTTGTGGATGCTTAGTAAGCACAAGTAACTGCACAACCAAAAACGTTACACTATATAAGTCTGATGAATACTGAGCTGTGCAGTCTAAGGTTGCAGTAGTGGGAGGCCACTATCATCTCAAGTGCATGTCGTCCAGTGGTCCTTGTTGTAGACATGGAGGAGGGCTTGTAAGAGGGACCGCTGTACAGCAAACGACCAGGCAATGTGATCCACGTACAGATAACAGTACAAAATAGTGGGGGGAAAAAATAGACTGTTGTTTGCAGGGTGTTAGATGTTATCCTAATGCAGGGAGGATCCATTCTCAGGACAGGTTCAGGGAATCATCTCACAAGGTGATATGTCAGCCAGTACATGAACAGAGGCTGCACTGCAGCGATGGCCATGGTCAGGTACATTCGCAGCTGGTTCCTAGCCCCACGCACCAGAACACCTTCTGCTGCAGCTTCTGACAAGATTTTTAATCGCAGAGTCCGAACCTAGGGTCAATGTAAACATTACATTAGCCAACAAGTAAAACAAATAACGACAGGTCTCATTTGCAAGCTTCACAGTAAATACTAAGTTGTTAAATTTTGGCACTGACTTTAGTAACTCCACCTCATACAAGTTCTTATTGCTCAGTGGGTCCAATGGCAATACAAAAAGGAGGAGTATATTTAGCTAGCTGAGTTGAAATTTTTTTTTACCTAGGTTACTTAAGGGCCTATCTCCATCAAATTTTTATTGCTGCAGGTATTGCTTTCTCCTCAGGTTGTCTGTTAACCACACAGGAGACTTTTTAATTGAAACAGAAAACAATACATATCTAAAAGATTCCAACCATTTCCTATGTTACTTTATAAATGTATTTCATCACTGTCTGTGACCCTGTTGGAGAGATTGTGCTTATTAGTTGCTTCAGTGTCCAATGGTTAGAATTTTCAGAAACCTACCATGAAAAACACTATAGAGATGGAGCACCAGCACAGTAACACATAATATCCGGTCTTTCCAAAGAGAAGTCCACACAGAACCGCCCAGATCATCCTACAAAAAATACAAAAGTGATGTCAGAGAAGAAAAGGCTTATAGATTACAACATATCTAAGCCCCCCCAAAAAATTACACATATTGTAGCTTACTGGGGCATAGAAATGGTGGCTGAATTAGTTCATTTTTTTCCTAAAAATGATGTAAGTGCAGAACACTTCCCATCCCTTCATAGCTGTGGTCACTTTAATGCAAATGTATGGAGGGCACCATGGCTGTCACACACCCCGAAATTTTAACAGGTCTACCTTTGTTCATTACCATTAGAAGCTGGATTGAAACAGAAGATAAGTTTGTTTTCTTTTTTGTTTAACACACAGGAAGTGATATGGAAGCTGCCATCAGTGAATATTGCTAAAAATGCTTACTTGCTGGCTGCCATGGTGATACATGTGTAGTTTGCTGGTAACATTTGGTATCAAGAGTTGTCTATATTGTCTAATTTTACAGGTAAGCCTGGTCACTGGACTAGAGCCTTTAACTGCAGGCAATTGCAGGATTTGGAAGGATTGGATCCTTGTATATTTACACAAGATTGGTGTGGATAATTTAGTTATGAGGCATTGGTTTTAATGGAAACCCCCTTTAAATAACCATAGATGATTACCACATTTGATGCACAAGTCTACGACAATGTAAAACCGACTTAATAAACTAATGGATATAAACCCAAAGTGAAAAGACACATGCCCAAATTAATTAATTATTTATTTTAATTATTAATTATTTTAATTAAGTAATTAACAGAATACTCCCTCTTTCCAATACTCACCCCACATATTTGTATCCAGCAAATGCTACAAGATCCACTGTCGTCAGGTCGGTATTTACAGTCACTAAATAGAGACTGAGAAGAACAGCAAATACTTCCACTATGAGCCAGGCAAGGGCAGAACTGGCCTGCATACCTAGGATCTCTGGGGAGAAGCTGGGAATAGAGATGAAAAACATTACTGAATGCAAACCAATGGTGACTGTATTGTATCAGTAAAAATACTCCAAGCTTCTAAAACTAAGCTCCAGGCAAATGGGTAAATACACAGTTAAAATATATGAAACCTTGTCTACCAGTAAAAGGATTTGTAATTCTGATTTTGATTACTAGGGTTATTCAAATAATCCTCACTGTAGACAAGAGATCACTTAACCATATACCCTGATCCAGTGGCCACCCCAGGGTGTGAATGGACAGAAGATATAGCACACTGATAAAAGCATACATGTGCTCTTCTCCTGTGTAAGCAGCCAAGCCACAATTGGTTCACATTGCTGTACACATATGAAGAGATATTTGTGTACTGTTACCAGTCTACATCAAAATACAACAAATACATTATTTAATTACATCTGCATATATTCTGCTTCCACTGAAAAAAAAAAAAAAAAAAACACACACAACAAGGCTCCAACAGGTCATAGGTCTGTACCTGTACCTGTGAACACCTGCACTATCATGAATGAACTTTGAACAAATATCTCCAACATAACCTGCGATATTTTCCAGGGCTTTAATCAAGTCTGCATCTGTTGGGCTGTGCATGTATGAAATCTGAAGTTTATTCTGCTAACATTTGCCCTCCCCGATTCCCCCTTTCCATCCCAAATAAACATACTAATGTTTTTGTTTTTTATTGGAGGGGGGCCCTTTGCTTCTGTGAAATAAAGGAAGATCTTGGTTGGTGCAAAAGAACCAGTGGGGTTCTATCCATAGCACAGAACGCCTAAATACAGACTTTCAACTTGACATAATGCACATTGGAAGAAGCTAACAGTGCACAGCAAGCCATTTTCTTACGCAAGGAGCCTGTACAACTGTGCAGGACTGAAGGTAGGGCTGGAGTTCAGCTCAAAATTGGAGACATGGTCTTATATCTACCTAAGCAACCACAAAGTCAATTTCTCTTTATCCTGATTTAATTCTTTGCACATACTCCTGCATGTACACTTATATCCAAATAAAATATCACTCACTTGTTCTGTGTACCCAGAGCCAGCCCAGCTACCAGAATATAGGTGATAAAAGCCATAACTAAAGGAGAGAAAGAATGGATTTATTAAAAATTAGAATTATTTTTTTTACTTTTTTGGAAAATACTATATATACTTTGTCGGAAAATACTAATATATATATATATATATATATATATATATATATATATATATAAATAAATATTTGCATACACATACTGGGGTATGCATAAAAAGATTATACTTGCTGATTTATCCTATTCTGATTCCTGAGGGCTTTGACAGATTATTATTATGTTTCTCAGAATATATGCTGTGTTTAGGATATGTATTTTATACTCATAGGTAACCAATGCCGTTACGGGTTAATAAGATCTTTGTGTTTTATGTTTTAATGTTTGCTATGTATGTTTGTTTTACTGTCCTGTGAAAATTCAATAAAGTTGATTGACACAAAAAAGATTTACTTGCAATGTGCACCATAAAATAATTAATTTTTTAATTACCATACAAAGTAGAAGAGTTGCTCAAATTTTGGATTCAGCTTAACAGAGTCTTAAAAAGTGTTATATTTGCTGTTTATATAGGAATGGGTTCCATACCATTAGTACCCAATGTATTAATTTATGTGAGCCCACTGTTAATGTAAGCAGCAGGCAGCATTCCCATACTGCCCCTGACAACCACCAGTCTTGTGTATGATTGTATTCTGAATAAAATCTGCAGCTACTAAATCAGAATCACACCTGCCCAGAGACTCCAAATTCCACTTGGAATAGCAAGACAATACTTCAAGTTCCTAAAGGAACCTTTACAAAGATTCCCAAGTTTAAACAATCTCCCAAGCATACCATCTTTTAGAACGGACTGCTAGAAAAATTTGCTTTCTGTACCTGACCTGCTTTAAAAGATAACCATTTGTAAGAAAAACATAAAAAATGCTTTAAATTTAAAACTTTTTAGTGAATTTGAACCATGTGTTATGCAGTCCACATGTATGGATTTAGCTTCTAAAAGAGAAAAGATTCTCTTACCTGGAATGTAGAGGTCTGGGGCATTTACATCAAACCTTGGAGCTACAGGAATGTCCTGCTGGTACCTAACCTCCCAGTCCTGAAATATACAGAATTTCAGAAAAGTCTTAATTCACTCTTTTAATTGTATTGTTTATTCTATGAGGATAATTACCAAAGTCTTACATATAAATAAACAAAAGGAAGTCTGGTAGAGAATCTTACAAACAGAAAAAAAAAGCGTATGCTAGTGCAAAAATAATAAATATGCAGTACATCTCAGCAGTGTATATACAGTTACAGGAAAAATAAAAATACCAACTGATTTGCAAAAACATGTTTCTGGTTCCTATTGTGAGCTATTAAGGAGGAGTTTGTAAAGAAAAAAGAAAAAAAAAAAGACAAGATACTGCATCAGATCTGCCCAGTTGTCTTTTGCTTACCCACCAAATCCTGCTCCTCTTGTTTTACCTTCTGAAAGTAATAAATATATATTCTGTAGTCTGTAAACTTCAGTTCAGAAAGTAAAGCACTAAATTTAAACTGATTAACATGATTTATTTAGGAGCAAATAGGAGTTTATTTTGATGTTAGGACTGAAAAGTGTACTTTTTAGTTAGGTAAACTTGAATTGCTGTATATTAACCTGCCTGGCTGTATGAATAATGAGTATTTTTAAATGTAAAAGCGGTACATTTAAAAATACTCATTATTTTAAATTTCCTACCTGGTCCCGCCTACCATCCCCACAGTCCTGCCCTTCAGCCTAAGGCTTCCGAGCAGATGCCCGGCCAGCATCTGCTTCCCCTGGACTCGTGTCCCCAACGTTCACACACTGGGGATGCAGATGCCAGCCAGCATCCCTGTAGCCTGATGCCGTCCATCGCTGGAGGACGGCGCTGGAACGTGGAAACCAGGTAGAAGTTTTAAACTCCCTAGAAATTAGAGTGTAGCTCGGGGTTACCGCTTTTATCACTGAAAATGAACCCCAAGCCTTGGGAATACCGCAAGGGAGGTTAATAATATAGTCTAGTCTATTCAGTCAGAAGAGTTTCCTTATTATATTGTCGTTTTTTAGCCATGCTCCTTTACAAACCACAATAGGTGATCAAGAAGTGGCCTCCAAGTTCTGACGTAGCTTTTATCTAACCTACAACCTACTACCTGCTTTGAAAATCCTTTGTGTAATAAATGTATCAGTGTGCTAATGGAAAACACTCATAGGTTACTAATAAATAGGTATAAAAAAAAAACAATACACATTTTTCTCATGGGTCAGGTACCATGTCTGTATAATGCAAACAACACTGGGATATCCACTGGCTTTTGCCCTCACAGTTTGCATTACTTGACAGTAAGCTAGTTAGCAGTTCCCTGACAGTAAGCTAGTTACAGCCTCCCATACCTAAATCAGATCTTACCCGGTGCATATAAGGAAAGAAGAGCAGTCCAATCTTTTTCCCAACATAGACTGTATCTACAGCAAAATAATACTTTAGTTTACTCACTGGGATAATTCTATCAATCTGTAAAAAAGAGAAAATTGGTTATCCTTGAAAATCTAGGACAAGCTTTGCATCATACTTTATATACTGGTCAGCTAAAACATTACATCACTCAAAAGTAAAGGTAAAAACATTGATTACCTTGTTACCATGGCCAAAGTCAAGGGGTATGATATATTAAGCGGAAAGCAGTTGGTTTTTGAAGATGAAGGTTTGAAAGCTGGGAAAAATGGGCAAGTAAGAATTTGAGCAACTTTGGCAAGAGCCAAACTGTATGCCTGGAGAGCCAATTGATGCATGTGTATTGGGGTGTGTCGAGGCATAGGGGGGAAACAGGGACGCTAGCCAGTCTGGTACTATCTTACAGAAGAGCATCTGTGGCAAATGCCCGTGCTAACCCCTGTCAATCACCAAAAGTGCCTACAATGGGGACATAAGTGTCGAAAACGGTAACCCTTTCTAATGAACATCATGTAGATGGTTATGTGTACAGGAAAGTAAGCAAATTAAAAGATCTGCTGCTATCGTCATGCTAATGTTCCAGACACCACAGGACACCTTCAGTGATCTGAAAGGACTTTCAGTGATGAAACCCTTAGCGATTCTACAATAAGGGACACCAGAAAACTTTTTTTATTTTATGTTTTTTGTTGTGGTGTCACTACTGCATAGATACGTTCTTTTTTATTGGAAGAACAGAACAAATAATATTGTAACAGTACAAAAGAAGGAATGTTCCGAATTCCAAATAACACTGAGAAAATTGCTTTTAAAACTGTACTTACATTTTTATCCACCATTTCCTTGCCCTGGCTTGCCAGACTGCTTCCATAGGCCATAGCAAAATTGGACATTGGCTCTGATAAGAAAGCTTGAGCTGGTATTCCGAGGGCTGGGGTGCCATGGTTGGGGTACTCTGGTGCATGAGGGCCAGCTCCAGCACTGGTATCATCAAATAGCTGGTGTGGCATGGGGTTGGAACCCCGAAGGCGCCGCTTGGAAGCTGTAAAAGAATATAATTAGTTAATTTGAGACCTTGCAAAAATACACAAAATGTGAATATTTGGCCTGGGGAATTATACACCACACCCATGTTAATCGAAGTCTTTAGTAAAATTCTTCAGTGACTGTTACAGGATCTCATCCTCCCTGATAGATGATTTTTGGTATTTTCTATATCAGGCATGGGCAAACTACATCCCCGGGCCATATACAGCCCATTAGGCTTTTTTATCAGGCCCATTGAACTCTCTCTAGTACAGCGGCTCCGCTGAAGTAGAGAGAGAGTTCAACGGGACAGATAAAACGGGCCCGTGTCCCCCTGAGCGGGTCAGGAGAAGGACCCCACTGTGGGCCGCCCCGGCCAGAGCTGCTGACCATGTCCCCTGTACAAATCCTTTTGTTTTATCACTTTTCAGTTTAGTTCCTCTTTAACTGCATGTTTTTGGAATGTAGCAGGAAACCAGTGAACCTACAAACTCCATGCATCGTGTCTTGGCCAAGATTCAAACCAGGGACCTAACGCGGCTGAACAATCCGCCTGCTCTCCCATCGCAGGCTCAGATCTGGGGTTATGCCATCATGACATTACGTTCAGTGTTATTAATAACATTATTATTATTACTACTACTACACAGCGCTGTACTAATTCCATAGTCATGTCACTAGCTGTCCCTCAAAGGGGCTCACAATCTAATGTCCCTACTATAGTCATATGTCTTTAATACAGTTGAAGGGCCATTTTGGGGGGAAGCCAATTAACTTAAAGCATACCTAAGCTCAGAATTTTCACTTTACATAAAAGGGTAGACAACCCATTAATATAAAGTAAAAATACTGTTGTTTGTTTAATTTTAAAGTGCAACACCTTTATTTAAAAAAAAAGAATAAAAGGTGCAGCACCCGCCTAGGCGATCTATAGGTGATCGAGAATGAATGAAACCCTCCCTGGATGTGTGACATAGGTATCCCGGGAGGCTCTGCACTCCCCTTCATTCTCTTGGGTGCTTATTCTGCGCATGCCTGAGATGCTCAGGCATGCACAGACTGAACCTTTTCGTGAAAAGGGAAAAAATTGCTGATCTCACACATGCGCAGTGAGATCGGCTTTTTTTTTTTCCAACCTACACAACCCGATCTTGTGCCTGGGTCGGGTGACGTAGGAAGAAGAACCTTGAAGAAGAGGCGAAGATGGTGGCACCCGAAGCGCCGGCCTGAAGACAGATGCAGGGACGACGGGGCACCCAATGGAAGACTGCCCTGTGGGATTGAAGGTTAGTGGATTTCTTTTTTGTTTTAGGCACTTTTCAGTTTAGTTCCTCTTTAACTGCATGTTTTTGAATGTAGGAGGAAGCCGGAGAACCTACAAGCTCCATGCATTGTGTCTTGGCCCAGATTCAAACCAGGGACCTAACGCTGCAAAGCCCAGACTGCTAACCACTAAGCCACCGTGCTGTTGTATTTGGGAGCCATTGGACCCCATCAATGGTTGTCTATAAGAAGCACAGTGCCCCATCATTGGAATCAGAGTTTGGGAATCGCTGCAACACATAATTTTTTTACCACGAGAGTGTCTTGAGATTTTATTTTTAGCTAGTATCCCATTGGTCTTTATTTTCGTCGGGGTAGCTATATTATTAATATTATTATTATTATTAATAAACAGGATTTATAAAGGGCCAACATATTATGCAGCGCTGTAAATAGGGATTGCAAATGACAGACAGATATCGACAGTGACACAGGAGTAGAGGACTCTGCCCTGAAGAGCTTACAATCTAGGAGGTGGGGGAAGGATCACACAATAGGAGGGGAGAATTGTAGTGGTTGGAAGTAGTGATGGTTTCGACAGACAAAAGAAGATGGGTAGGCAAGTTTGAAAAAATGGGTTTTGAGTGCTCTTTGAAATGAGCAGAAAGTAGGAGCAAGGTGAATAGGACGAGGAAGACCATTCCAGAGAGTTGGGGCAGATCTAGAAAGTCTTGGAGCCATGCGTGTGATGAGGTTATCAGTGAGGAAGTCATTAGGCGGTCATTGGAAGAGCGGAGAGAGCGGCTACGGGAGTATTTTTTTTATCAGGTCAGCAAGGTAAGTGGGACAAGAACTGTGGAGAGATTTGAAGGTAAAGCAAAGAAGATTGAATTTGATTCTAAGCTGAAATGGAAGCCAATGGAGAGAACTACAAAGAGATGCAGCGGAAGAGGAGGGAAGGATGGATGAGTCTGGCTGCAGCATTCATAATAGATTGTAGAGGAGAGAGTCGGGTTAGTGGAATACCAGACAGGAGAAGGTTTCAGTAGCCCAGAGGAGAGATGATAAGAGAGTGTACAAGGAGTTTGGGGGTCTCTGGTGATGTTGCACAGGTGAAAGTGACAGGACCTGGAAATGTCCTGAATATGGGGGCTATACCTGGGCAATCTGATGATCAGGCAGATGAAATCTGATTCACTTATAATGCATGGGTGGCAACATATTAATGCCAGGCAATCCCCAGCAATGCCAGTCTCAGGCAGATCACCAATACAATCATTGGCAACGCATACAGAGACAGATCATCATATGGCAGCAGCACAATTATCTCTCTAGCCATGTATGAGGGATATAGCAGCCAGCCTGTACCAGCTGCCCTATTGTGCCACATCACCAGCTGCCCCCCATTGACAACCCCCATTCCCTGCCCTCACCAGGCCCACTGCACCCCATAGACAGACGTGGCCCCTCTGCTCTATAACACCACGCTGTCACCCACACACCCAATACCTTCTTCTTGTCTCCTCATGACAACACCCTACAACCTCCAACTCTGTTCCCCGCTTCCTCCAATACACCGGCCACTACTCACGGGCCCTGAAGCTGCTCTCCCGGTTCATGTCTCCGGTGTGATGACGTGCCTTCGCCTCCGCCTTACCACGTGACGCTCAAACGCGGCTAACCAATAAAAGAAGAAAGTTGTCACGATGTTCCTGACAATGCTTGTTCATAAAGCTAAGTGAAAGACTATAGAAAAAGAAAAGCCAGAGAGCCGTGATGTGGCATAGGCGTGTAGTGGGAGGAGCTAGCGCGTGGACACGACTGAAGAAAGGGGCGGAGTTAGATGAAGGGCGGAAGTGGGATCACGTGATAGGCAGTTGTCAGAATTTAAAGTAACATTATGTTTCTTTGCAGCAGCTTAAATTGGGGATGTGAGCTATATAAACCCCTTCACTACCACAATGGATGAAGTGCTGCAACCGGCTGATTGTTGTTGTAATGAAGAAAGCTTAAAAAATGTCTGAAAAGATTTTATTAATAATAAACAGTTTTTGTATAGTGCCAACATATTACACAGCATTGTACAATGAATACAGTTGCAAATGACAGACAGTATATATATATATATATGTGTGTGTGTTGTGATGAATAAAGCTTTAAAAAAATGGCTGAAAAGATACTATTAATAAACAGTATTTCTATAGCACCAACATATTACACAAGGTTGTACTTTAAATTTGGTTGCAAATGACAGACAGATACAGACAGTAACAAGGGAGCATATATACATATATATATATATATATATATACCGGTATATATATATATATATATATATATAAAGATTTACCCTCATTTCCTGTTCTTGTGACACCAGAAACAAAAGTAAGGGGAGTGGTTGTCATGGAGACAGCAAGACACAAAATGTAATAATAAGCAGACACAGGTATCACGTGAATGGCTCCATAATTACAATTCCGAGTGCTGACATCACAATACATTTCAATGGAAGCTTCTGCAGTGATTGGTTATTACTACAATCTATTTGACTGCATGTAGTTCTTCAGTTGTCACCTCAAGTGTACCTGTCTTCTACCTGCTCTCTTTGGATTGTTTGAGGGGCCCCAACTGGCTGTTACCAATTACAACACAACACTACCCACCTATAGCCAGACATGTTGCTCTTTTTTCCTTATGCCCTGCACCACAATTTGAGTGATCGCAGGTCACTGAGCTCTGAATGTCTGAAGCCCCCACCTTATAATATTTATCCAAATCTCCCAACTTCCTAACATTTAGCAAAATTGATCAATGTCCCCCAGCAAATCAATTTCCCAACAACAACAAGTCACATTGGTTTACAAAACTGTCTTCAGATCTCCCCAAAGGTGCACGGGATGACACAGGTGAATTGACTCAATGATTAAAGTAAAATGGGAAGTGACTGAGCTTTCCTGAGGAGATCTACAAAAGCTGTGCTGTTGGTAAGGCCTTTGTTACAATCTCTAGCTTAATAATCATCATCACAATGATAATAATGGAAGACAAATGAAAAACATAAATGTGGACTAATGAATAATGCTGAAAATATTATGTCCTGGAAACCTATTAGGATCCCATTGCATCAATTCACAAAGCCTCAGAAGTTGTCTATCTATTTACCTGCGTTCCCTATTTAAACCCAGGATTATTTTTGAATGCAAATATTGGATACACCAAAATATTGCATAGGTGTAGAAATGTTCAATGCTGGAATAAGCATTGTGCACATATAATTTTATCTCAGCCTGTTACAGTTCCTAGATTCCCTGTGAACTGTTTTTTGTATACCAAGAAGTGCAACAATTAACAATACAACTTGTAACATTTAGTATATTCATGCAATAAAATCTTCATTTATTGAATGGAACAATATGATTTAAAAAAAACAAATATCTCACGGAAATAAAAGTTATTGCATTTGGTGCTTATGTGAAATATATTATGCCTAGGTATGCAACTTTATAAGAATATGCTATATCATAAGCCCTTGTGCTCTCCTGTGGGACAAACTGGGGTCACAGCGATGGTGGACATAGCCAACAGTAGGCCCCTGTACAGAACTGACTTTGGGCATCATAACTAGCTGATGAGGGCCCGGGGCCCTCATGTAGCAACAAACATTGCACCAACAAACATTGCACCTTGCTTTGTCAGACCCTAGGTCCCAACGCTGATCAGAGGTAATCTAAAATTCTGCAATATATGTTAGATGATTGATATAATGATGCTTCATCCCCAGATGATGGTGAAGAGGACAGAATTTCTCCCACAGGCATTCAGGTATGAAATTTGCTATAATCCAAATGTATAACTTGATGAATTACCTATATGAAAGTATACTGGAATATTTCAATCCTTTAAAAAGCTTTAAAAACCAAAGACAGTTATACATTTTAAAATGATTTATGTACTGCACATATTTTGTATTACTGTCACATAGTGGCAGCCATGGTCCCTATGTGGATTTTTTACAAACCCCTGTGGCTGAGACCCTGGCCTTTCTGTGCTTCACAATTCAAGTTTTCTATTCACATAAGATATTGGGTTCCCATGGTGCTCAATAGGAAAGCTTGAACAGAACTGCAGACAATGGAGCACGAGAGCATTTATGCACAATAGTCATACCAATACAGCTTTACCAACATTTTGTCTGACCTTAGATATCATTTCTTCATCAAAAACTAGTTTTTTGGACACATAAGGGACAGGTAAAATCACTGTCAGGTTTTATTTTGACTATTTGTGTTTCTTTATGGAGATTTTCTATTCCTTTCTGCTATGTAGAAAAAATGATAAAAATAAATCTTTACAAAATATGGCATCCATATATGAATATTTGCACCCTTTGTCTGTTTCAGTGGCCCAGTGGAATCTTTCTAGTGTGACATTAAAAAGGACAACAGTCTTTAGATATCACCACTCAATAATTTGATTAAAAAAAAATTGGGAAATAAGATCATGCATGTTTATGAATTTTTTTATTTGTCTTCTAAAGCATAACTAACATAATAAATGTCCACAAAAGCTAGGAATTGTACAATCAGTGTCTCGTTTACTGCTTTATAATAAATCCCCTAATATACTGGAGGTGTTATTTGCTGCTTTGTTCTCCATAGATTGTGGAGAAAGTTGTTAGTTGAACTGGATTTACCAGCTCTGAATTTTAATGATCATGATCTCTGATGCATTGCTCCAACTTGCAGTAAAATATTATGTGCAGATCGCTTTTTTTGTACATTGCAGTACCATTTTTTTTAATAGCATGGAAATGCATTGTACCATTTTTTGGTTCACAGGTGTGAATAATCTGTTCATTATGTGCTATTTTAGAAAATTGGTTCACTTATGATTTTCATACATGAATAAAAATAATAATAATAATAATGGACATAAAATATATTATTGCAATGACTGGACCCCCAAACACCAATCTACCTGTTAATAAGGCAGGAATCCTTTGAACGAAAAGGAAAAATTGTTTATATATTATGATAAATAGGCTGTGTGTACTGTACATTTTCATGTATTTGTCTTTTTTTTACAACACCCCACTGTTTTCCTTTGACGTAGCACCATCCGCAAGGGTGTGGTGGCTTGTGCTGGCAAGTTTATGATGCTTACGAGATCCATAGATGATTCCACCCAGTTTATAAATACAGCCTTATAAAATTGTTAAGAGTCCATTTACTCTCATACCATGTCTATCAATGTCCATGCAAATTAGTCAGTTTTTAGGATTCTTTATAGGCTGTTGAGCTTAAAAGGAAAGGGACTACAAAAGAAGCATTCTAAAGCATTCACATGTGTATTATATATATATATATATATCTTGAGAATCAATATGCACCTATTAAGTGTGCATAGTTGATTATCTTTTGTTAACCAAATCCTAACAGTTTCTTTAGAGTTTAGTGTCTTCTCATTGTTTCTGGCACTGCTACTTATTGAGTTGGTCTAAATGATAAATGTAAATATACTTTATGTGTTATGATATTAAACAAATAGAAGCTGTTATCCCTTTTATAACCTTTAGGCATTAACAGTTCTAACTGGATTATAAAAAAAAAAAAAAATCTGATACTTTACACATGTGTATGGCACATAAAGAACAGCTAATGGGCTCTTCTCCAATATTTTCAAGCTAGACTTTTGGTTCATGTTCCAGGAAGTCTTAACCTAAAAATACCAATAAAAGAAAACTATTCTGATGAGTGGCTTTCCATTTCTGATCTCGTTAAAAAAAAAAAAAAAAAATGCTAACCAGCTTTCTCTAACTTTAGTATGTACTGTAAATCACAGACTGGGAACAAGGTCTTGTGTAGATGAAAGTCAGAATTCCTGCATACCAAACAATTCCTCACTACTATGCAAGAATTTACATGAGAGCTTGGTGTCTAGTATTTTTTAAGGAGGTGAATTATGGCAGCCTGCCTATTTCTTGTGTGACAGCTTGCCTTAACTAACAATAATCCCTTTACGTTTTTCTGAAAACCTGTAAGGATTGGTAATCTAAACCACTGCAATGTCACTTAAATTTTTATTCCATCTTCAATCATTTGGTAAGTTAGGACTATGAAACAATTGAAACCATGATCTGTTTATTGATGTGGCAAAAATAATTCAAAAGAGCAAATCACCTACATGGTTAGTTTTGTAACCTCTACCTAGAACAGCGGTCGGCAAACTCCGCCCTTTAGGCCAGACACGGCCTAGCCGGTAGTTCGTTCTGGCCAACTGCCCCCTGGCCGATCCAGCCTAATGCCGGCTGGCAACCTGCGGCTCCGGAGCATTGGCCAGGGGGTGTTGGGAACCACCAGTGCCTCCCACTTGCCGTTGTTCCCCTATTTACCGTGGCCAGCGTTGATACTTCTGCCACCGCAGTAAATAGGGAAAGCTCCCTGAAGGTAAATCCCTCTCCTCTGCAATGCATACGGAGGAGAGGGATTTCACTTCAGGGGGCATTCCCGGGTGGTGGGCAGAGCCATTAGGGCTCACCCCATAAATGGCCTAGTGGCCAAAAAACTTTGCCGACCCCTGACCAAGAAGAAATCATAACCAAACCATTTTCTGAAACATGTTGGGACCTACGTTTGTATGTATTTATTCATACACTTTTACATATGTACTTTAATTGTACGCATTGTAGCTTTTCCCACTTTAATTTTTAATTAAATGTATACATATATATTATATAGAGAACACCCAGCATACCATTCCTACTTTCTTTTTGTCCAACTATGGCCAGTCTTCATTGAGGCCAAGAGCAAAGCCGTCATATTTAACACTGTAAGTAGCAGTTTGGAGCATACACACTACTGAAGACACTGTACCCACCACCATAGGACCATGCTGTCCACAAAAAGAAGGTAAGTAAGATGAAAGACACCAAGAGACTGGGCACAGGTTACATAATGCTAGCAGAAATCACTTCTTTTACAAAATACCCCGCAGGTTCAGCACCAGGGGGTTTACAAATGACAAACTGCTGCAGTGATGTCTGCTTCTATCACTTACCTAACAACAATCCACTAATTGATGCATATCAATGGCATCTGGGTGACTTGCAGGGAAACATTCCTTTACTGAATTAATGTTTGCACGTGAATAAACAATAAAGTTGTGTAGTTTAGAAACCTGTCTGTCTGGATAGCCATGTAATGGACTGACTATTAGACTGGCAAGAAAACACAACTGCTTAAATACAATAATTAGCCATTGTTTAAGGGCAACCAGCTACCTTTTTTTGTTGTATCAAATGAAAGATCACCATGTGCGTCTAGCTTTTTTCAACCTGAGCTTGACCAACAATAGGATAAATGTACATGGCCTCTTAAAGCCTTAAAATATTTGATCTGAAGTGAAATGAACAGCCAATTTATAGTCATCTCTTAAAGGAAATATTTCCCAAGAGACACCCTTCCTGACTTCTGCAAATTCTAGTTGGCTTTTTGGCTTTCAAAAACTCTGAGACTCGCCAACCTAGAATGAATGTAGAGGTCTGAATTGACTTCGCTTTTCCTGATCTGCATATTTGTTCCAGCTCTCTAAACTAAAACTGGTAAACTCCAAAGGCCAACATGGTAAGTAAGGTAAGTAGCATTTGTGGAAGATGGCTGCAATGGTTCTTTTTCATATCAAGTGCAAAGTGAGGTAGATCAGCTCCTTTTAGACTGCCTGCTAAAAATCAGACTCATGGACAGGGGTTGGTCATTGACATACTGATTGTAAAACATATCATCTATTCTTCTGACATACTGGATATTTCTAAAATATTCATCCTTGTAATTGTCATACTTTACATGTAATGTTCTGTTAAGATGTACTGGCTCTTGCTGTAGGATACTATGTATAGTTACTTCCAAAAATCTATAGAATGTTCTACTGTACAAGAAAATTTTGCATGTTTTACAACTACCCAAGGGCAAAAGTGACATTTTAATTTTGGTATGATGGATATGTTTAGGTTTATTCAAGGACATTGCAACAAGACCAGTAGATTACAAATATTTTGAACAGAGACGCAGATCTCTATACACCTGATCATGATCATTCATCTGTGGCAACAATTATGTAGTGTGTACACAGCTTTAAGCTGCATACACACATTGGACTTTTCCAATGAGAAAAGACTGAATGGTGCATAAATGAGCACTGTACATACAGCGCCGTTCTGCTCTATGAAGGGGGGGGGGGGGGGGATGAGCAAGCAGCACCCCGCTGCGCTCTCTCCCCTTGCATTATGATATTTCGCCGGGACGGATCCATGAACACATGGATCAGAAAGATTCCCATGAGGGAATGTCTGATTCCCTGTTTTATAAATGGAGCCCAGGTTAACCAAAAAGATCACATTTGTCAGAAAGGTGCAAATAAACTATAATTTTATACCTACATAACTTTCTCAGTTGATTATTAGAAGTATTTGAGAACTAGAGAATGCATGAATGTTCTTTTCCAGAATGTTCATTTGATTTCCCAAAAAAGTGATCAATAATTTTTTGGAAAGTGGTGTCAAATACATTAATATATATATATATATTAT
Organism: Pyxicephalus adspersus; assembly: GCF_032062135.1. Classification (NCBI taxonomy): domain Eukaryota; kingdom Metazoa; phylum Chordata; class Amphibia; order Anura; family Pyxicephalidae; genus Pyxicephalus; species Pyxicephalus adspersus. The sequence goes on from NC_092871.1 coordinate 20,730,604, forward strand.
TCTGATATAAAAAGTTACAAATAAATGTTGTGCTGTGTTTTCATCTGTCCCTATATCTGGGCAGTTGTACAATATTACTGAGCTGTAGGTTTGATTTGCAGACTTGTATATAATGAATATCTGTTTGCTGTGTTATTATAATCCTATACTGTCACTGTCCCTCCTCCTGTGCTCCTATCTCTCCTCTCTGACTGCTTTCTGTCTCTCCTCCTACAACTCTGCCACCCTCTCCTCCCTCTCTGCAGCCTCAGGAAGTTCTGACTTTTTTCCTCTGCTAAAACTTTTTGTTCAGAGGTGGAGAGGGCAGCAGTGAAAAAGCTTAGGCAGACCAAACAAGAGGGGACAGACTGAAAGACAAACTAAACCAGTCTCTGGTTGAGGGGCAGACAACAATAGAGTCCAATATATAAGATATGGAACTTTAATGTAAATGCGGAGAGGTAAAAAGAATGTAAGTTCAGCAAGAGCTAGTGAACTGATCTCAGCCACACTCCCAACTAGAAGCTTAAAGACAAAGACTCAACAGGTATGTTTAACAACTCTTTCCTTCAAATTAAGTTCTGTATTTTATACCTCGAATACTAAAAAATCAACCAACATCAACTTTCTTATGTTGAAACTATTCCTGTTTAAGCTAATCCTATTCTTCTCGCTAACAAGAATCTGTTTTTGGGTTGCCAACAGTACAAATAAATAGCATTTTCAATTGAGCTTTTACCACCGAATTGTGTTTTTAAATCAACCAGCAACCAGTATAGTTGGACCTTCTAAAGGTTGATTTGATTATTTGGTCTTAGTTCCTACAGTTTAGACATTATTATTTTTTTTTTAATAATAATAAAAAACAGGATTTATACGAATACAGACAGTGACACCAGAGGAGGAGAGGACCCTGCCCCGAAGAGCTTACACATGTATCTTATTACATTAATGTAATGATAAGCTTGTTTGGAAAAGCCATGCTAAAAGAACTTAACAAACAGTAACCTACATCTAATCGGAATTCATCTTTCGTCAGTTTTGACATGTCTAAACAATTGAATATAATTGCTGTTTGCGTGGTATGGGTACTGTACTGTCATGCGGGTATTTACGGCCATTGTGTTTTTTTACAAGATTTTCCATAAAGGTAAAGACCTCCAATAAAAGATCCTGGAGCTTTCCTACCTTCCAGGATGTACCACAAGCCTAATTCAAGATGGGACATACAAATCCATCAGCTGTGTTCTATAGAATGAGATATGCCATATTATAATGACCTGATACTTGGCTGCACTTTGTGCTAATTGAAACAACCAACTTCCTGTATATCTAGCATAGAGTATGTATGACGGCACTGCTGAACACACAAGCATCTTTCTCCGCACACAGATCTGTCATATCTTAGGTATTTTTCTCACAACCAACATTACTTGCTTTGTTCATAATTGTGTGCATGCCAAACACAACTGCACAAACAAACACAGGGCAACATAACAAAAATATTTATCCTCCACAATTCTTCTTAAGAAGAAAGTCTTCCCCTAAATCTATTCCCTATAATCTATCCCTTTGTTCACTGGATTTATAGGCATGAAATTTGTCTCGACTCTGACATGTCATCAAAGGACTACCCTGATGTTTGTTGCTTGTTAAAGCATATTACACGGTAGTTGATGGGATTAGTAGTTTGCACAAGAGAAATAGAATTGGGTTTAATGTTTTTTCAGCTTAAAGGAAGTGACACAGACCTGGCATTTTTGGCAAGATCAACAGGTATTTCCTGTACTTGCTGAAAATGTTTTTTTTTTTATGTGCATGCAAGGATTTTCCTTAAATCACATTCAAAAACTATTGTATAGATCATCATACTAAAAAATTTAAGGGGAAGATGCAATTATTTTAATAATTGATTGCAACAGATGGGCTGTGTAGGGTTCAGGTAATTAGAGTTTATCTTCCGATACCATCCCAACTGCAAATTGGCCTTGACTCAGCGAGCAATAACCAGTACTTCCTTTTTCCATAGAGCAAAGCTAATGCTTTGGTGAAACTGTATGTGCAAAGCACAGCAAGAGACATTGAGCATTTAAAAATGCAACTTTATACATAAACAGAACACTTCCATGTGTATCCACTTCAAATGCTGTATTCAGGATGCTGCATTCATGTCCTGATTTACTCCTGTGGTGCATGGCATGGTGCCGTGCATGTCAAGCATTGGTTTGCTGTAATTTTTAGACAGCACAAGGCATAGTCAGCCATCCTGCAGAGCATTGCAATGCAGGGTACCGCATGTATTTTGCACATTGCCTTGCGGTAGATAGTTAATTTAAATGAATGGGTTAGTTGTCCCCAATGAACAGCAGTGCACAATACAATGAACATCTATGTGGCCACTCTACCATGGCTGCATAGACCTGAACCCAGGCTAAATATGCTACACAAATGCCATGTTTACAGGCCTCAATGTTGGCCAGATCTAAGGACGTTTACTAGCAATCTTCCTAATATTCCAGAAAACAACTGATAAATCAAAGCCAACAGTCACCATTTTTGTAATTGCAGAGAAGTTGGTATCCTGCCTTCATCTGCTTGTTTGTTTTTGTGATTAAAGTTAGTAAAAAAGTTAGACAATTGCTTGTAATTACAATTTGCTGGCCAATATTGTACCTGCTTTAAAGTTTATCTGAAGGCAAAACTTTAATTTTGATTGTTTTGGATAGTGTATAAAAGTTTTAATGACCAGTGAGGTTTGTGACCTCACTGGGGAGGTTTAACCTTTCTTTTTGTCTTTACCGAGCCAGATAGTGATAGGAAGTCTTCCAAAGGGGCAATTTTTCCAGTGACAATCATCTAATGGTGTCCACGTGCATATATTTGCAATATATTCAAATATTCAGTTACAATAAACTGATCAAAATGGTAACAAAATTCCCTCTGTTCGAATTGTATTATGTGTTAGACAGTAATGTTGTAACACATAATATATATTATATATATATTATGTGTAATATATAATAACATAATGTTTAGCTGTAAGTAAGTATGTTCTTACTTACAGCTAAATGATCACTGTAAAATACGTTTTACATAATTGCACAAATCACATTGGTACTTGGCAGTGGGATTGTTTGTGAACATCTGGAACTTTGTTATAAATGGCCAGGTTTTTCCTGTATTGTAGAAAAAAGATTTCCAAACTGTAGGTGCCTAAAGCTATAGAGAAAGATTGAGACCATTTACAGACTGATCAGGTTTTGTAGCTACCTTCCCCCTAAATACAACAACCAAAGTACATCATACACCTACTTTTCCCCAGACACTAATATTCAGGTTAATAAAATACAAAGTGTCATATTTATATTAGGAACTTTTGTTAGACGAAACCCTTGCCGGCTGTCTATTAAAAATAGCTAATTCTTAAGAACAAGATTTCTTGTGTATTTTGTTGTGCATTATTGCGTGGCCACCCACTTCCCACTGTTTGTAGACAGTTTAGAAATCTATTATTCTCATTCAAAACCAGGTGATGTGAATAGTTATGCTGATTAAACATTGACCAAAGCATTGGCTTTTAGCAGGGGAACTTTGGGCTGGTATCTTGGGTATAGGAGAGCTTGGTATACAAAAACAGGGTTATGTTTTAACAAAGAGTGTTGGATATCGTGGCTCTATATTAAGTTTTTTCAAAAATAGTGATAGTAATAGTGACAATAAATACAACAGTAAAGAGTGACAAGAAAAGGTATAACATATGAAAGGAAACAAGCACAAGGTCAATGAGAACTTAAATATAGGGTTTTTGCCTTCCGTGGTTCCAAAAATATCCATGGATGATATACGGCAACCAGTTTTGGTCTACTGGGAATTGGAAACATGATCAAAAGTAAAGCTACACACACTTGCAATAATTGACGTTGGAAAGGATCTTCACGACTGCACAATGCATGAACGAGCGCTGTACATACAGCACTGTTCTGCTCCACAGGGAGAGAATGACGAAGCGGCACCCTGCTGTGCTCTCTCCTGTCCACTTTCATTACGATTGTTCCTTGTCTGTGGATCCGCCAGGACGGTCATTCGGACGACGAGCACTGTACTCGTCCGATATCAGCCCTGAACTATTGCACGTGTGTACATAGCCTAATCCCTGGTAGAATTTCTCAGAAGTTCAGATGTGTGTCTTCTCTTACCTGGATACAGACCTACACCTTCAGTGCTTTCCAAGACATATTGAGGCTTCTAGTTCCTTACCAACTGATTCAACACAGATTTTCTGCTTTTATTGTACAATGCACAAGTAGATCAGGATTTCCACTAAATATTTCTATGTGCTCATATAACTATCCCTTGTGTATATAGGCTGCAGCATACTAAAGCCATTGTACAAAATGGAGAATGTAAACTGCTTCTCTATTGATCCCTGTGATTATCATATCTATAACCCAGAAACACAGTTTAAATGTAGAGATGACCATGGCACTGTTTCCATTTGTGGTGTGTATAGCCTAAATGACCCATAGTGTGGAAGGGGATAGAGTATAACAAATATTTACAGAAGTCATTTAGATAATATTAGTTTGTTATTTTTAACCAATCAGAAATGAGGTAAGCAAGGCTGAGAACATTTGCTTTAACATTCAGATATCAAAATACACCAGAGGAAAGTAGAAGCATCTATATTTCTGGCACATCAGCTGTTGATTGACTGTACTTGAAGTGTGTTTTAATAGGATAAAACATAGAAATGTCATTTAAATGTACAAATTTTTTTTCTCTTTTTAGTTTCATCATGAAGTCCTGGTTGGTGCTTACATTGCTTGTTGGAGGTTACCTGATTTACCTTCTGCTGGGCGCATGGGTGGTCTCCAGCATTGAGTCCCCATATGAAGAAAATCTACGAAATGAACTAAAGCAATTAAAACAGGTGTTTTTGCATGACAGCCCATGTGTCAATGAGAGTAGATTGGAGGCCTTCCTCGAGAGAGTGATCAGTGCCAACAAATTTGGAGTTTCTGTCCTAAATAACGCCTCCAATGAGAGCCAGTGGGATCTGGCATCTTCTATGTTCTTTGCAAGCACCTTGGTGACCACTGTTGGTAAGTAGCAAATGTCTGTGTTAGAAGATATTTTATTATCTGAAATCAAATTTTAATTGGAACTTTTATCATTGATAACAATTGTCTTTGTTCACTTGATTGTGCAGTCAGTATAATTCTTTACCATAGACCTATAGATATTTCCCAGGGAACAATGTATCGGGAGATATAACAATCGGGTGTGAAGCATTATTGGCCAAAATATTAACTCAAATGCAATACGTAACCTTCATTTTTTACACACGAGTGAAGGATCAAAACTTTCTTGAAGGGACATTTTTCCATTCCCCCCAAAAGTTTTTTTTTTATTTGACGTTACTCTGCTAAAAAAAGGAGAGCGACAGTCCTGGTTGATTTACCTTTTTTCAACAATCCCGAATGCATTGTTTGTTGTTCAAAAAGGAATAACCCTTGTGTCACCTTGTCCTTCCACCCGTCACAGATCAGCTCCGATCTTCTACTAGTCACAGGGCAAGCCAGGTCTAAGCGTGTCACAAGGAACAGTATACTGTAACACCTTGACTCTTGTTACACATGGCAGATTAAAGTAAACAAAATAAATCTATAGGGCTCCATAATCCAACAAATTCTCCTGCTGGGTATAAATAGATACACAGATCTTTGTGCAAACATCTCCTTGTACAAACAGTTGAACTGTAATATCTTACAGTGAAAAAACTGGCACTAAACTTCCTTGTCATGTCAGAAACTGGTACGATTAAGTGATGGTAAATTGGGTGGTGAATCATTTTAATGAGACATTTGGCAAAAGACAACTTGACTGGGCTGACACCATCTAGTCTACAGAAGTTGTCCGCTCACAAAAGAAAATCTTCCAGAAGCTCCAAAACATTAGTGTTTACTGACATGGTATTTAAAGGAATAAAACATGAGAAAATGTGCAAGGATCAAAGTGTAATAATGAGCTTGTGATAATAGGTCAGTCCCTCCTAGGACCAGAGTGTAATAGTGTAATAATGGCAGCAACCTAGTGATAGGTGATATGTAGAATGTCGCCAGTACACCATTTTCTTTTTGCAAAGTCCATTTTAAGATCTCAATTCAACGTTGCATGTGACATGCCTGATAAAGGGGTTCTAATCTTTGCACGTTGATGTAATTTTCAAATAAACAAAAAAAAAAGGACTTTGCAGATAACTTTAAATGTGTGCTGGTGATATGTTCTCCGAACAATATGATTTATGCTGATACTGGGTATACTTGTCCTGGTAACATGTGAGTGATTGAAATAATGAATCATTTTGGTAATAGGAGCCTAGACCAGAGTGTAATAATCATAGTGACATTTATGGAAAGGTCCCTTCTAGAAGAAGAGTTTTCTGAAGACATTGCAACTTGGTATAAGCACTTTGATTTTGGTGAAATCAATTAATTATGCTGCTTAGGTCTAGTTCTACTTTTTTCTGCTATTTTATTTAGATAGTGTTTTGGGAGGTAGGAATTTTGGGTGTATTTTTTATTGTATTTGTGTATTGTTGCTTTAAAAGTTTAGTTTTACTTTTTTTCCACCCTGTAAAGAAAAAACTTGGGGGCAGGGGACAGGAGACCTATAAGGTACAGGTCCATGATAGTTGAAAGTTGCATCTGTAGCCATTTTAAAGCCTATTGTACCCTTAAAACTACCTTTTGTATTGGCTCCAAAGCATTTAGATACTATTTCAGGGAATGAAAACTTTTGCTCATGGCTTATTAGCCGGTTCCTCCTGGAGACATACTTAATTATGACAGCAGTAGTTCTATTTGATTATTATCTGTTGCATAGATTGATTGACCTGTATTTAACAATAAATATAATAAATATGAGTCATATAAAAGGTGATTCCTGTTATTGTGCTTGTTTACTGTACATCAAACAATTATTGAATGAGTTTATCCTTAAAACAATCACACCCATAGTTAAGAACCATTATTGCCACATGGAATTAATAAATGGATAGAATGGTACAATGTATCATGCTACTTTAAGTTTAATATTTTCATACCTGGTATTCAAAAATAAAGCGGGCTAAGGCAGGTGTGAATGTAAATACTTAAAAGTGTTTAAACAGTTTTCTACACACTGCCATACAATAAGCAGCCCATTCTATTAAATCGGCTGCCTGACCCCACTGCACAGCAGAGCACAAAGTTACATAGCAACTGCCACAGAGCTGGAGGGGGCACGTCCACTAGTAAATATTCTGACGATGTTGGAAACTAAAGGCAAACTCTGGGCACTAGCAGTAGGGTTCATGTCCTATAGTGTGCTATGATATTTTTAATTGGATTTGATCATAGTTGTCTGTGGTAGGATATAGAGCTTGGCTGCACATTAGATGTCATTGTAACAAATGTTATGGGTGCTGGCCTTAAATGTACCCTGAATTCTGTCTCCCCCCCCCCCCCATCTCTAGCTAAATACAGCTTTGGTTCTTGGCTGGAAGCCTACCATTTCTAGGTCAGCCGCCTGTTCAGATTGTAAACATGTTATGTCATGGTAAAGGCTGCAGGGTCAGTGCAGTTGACAATCCATCCATGTGATATTCAATCTAGTCCTTGTTTATATGTTCTCAATGTGTTATTAGGAAATTTTGTGTGGTGCTGGGTACATCCATAGCTGAAAGCTGATTTCCAGTAAGCATGTAAAGTCCAAATTGTTTGGCTCCCTTGAGATGTAGTAACATATATGTCTCTTCTTCTGAACTTTAAAATAAGCTTGTACTAAAAAAAGAGATATAAAAAAGTAAAGTGGCAAAGCAGAGATGCCTGTTCTGTCTTAAAGAGGAACTAAACTCGAGTCCGCCAAAACAAAAAAAATTCACATATCTTTAATGCCACAGCGCAGTCGTTCGGTGCGGGGGTCTCTTTCTTCGTGTCCTGCATCGTCCCGGCATCCATCTTCGTGCTGGTGCTATGGGTGCCGCCATCTTTGCCTCTTTTTTCTGGTTCTTCTTCCTACATCACCTGACCTAGGCGCGAGATCTGGTGACGTAGATGGGAAAAAAAAAATTGCCGATCTTTACAAAGGCTTCCTCTGCGCATGCCCAAGATCTTCTGGCATGAGCAGAAGGAGCACCCAAGAGCCTCCCAGGATGTGTGACATAGGTATTCCTGGAGGCTTTGCGCTCCCATTCATTCTCGATCGCTTAGGCCAAAATGCTATGCAAATGCTGACTTCCTGAAAGTCATGAATTGCAATGGATTTAAGACTGACCCCTTAGGCACCGCTTTTGGGTAAGCAAGGGGGAAAGGTCATGTTTACTCCAGACTTGGGAGTATTGGGTTTATATAATGGATATATATATTTTTGGCTGCATGGTTTATTTGTTCAGATAACGCCAACCAGTCTTTTTCCTTACAGGTTATATATTATCAAACAAGCCCTGAACATTTATCTCTGTTCTTTTTGCTAGGAGGATGTGTGAAGTAGGGTCTTTTTTAAGTTATTTCATGGAAAGTCCCATTCAGATGTGGAATTTCAGTTCTTTAAGGAAGTGAAAGGTCCTTCATTTCACTGATTGTGCTCCACTATGAATAATTACTAGGCTTTTACTTTGTTGTATTCCCCTACTGTAGCCAATCATATTTAGACCTGTCAGCTAGAAATAGAAATATATGCTTTCTGTAGACCATACCATATAGCTCACACTGCAAACACTTTCAAAATGAAGTCAAAAGTTATGGAACAGTCAGGCTGTTTAATTTTGGTATGTGCTAAATATTGCGTGTGTTTCCCAGAGGCACCGTCGAGATTCAGAATTTCTGACCTAGTTAAGAATTGAATTAGCATCTGTGGTTAAAATAAACAGTTTGAGCTTAACACATGCTTGCAAATGAAGCTTCCCAGAGTCCATTATGACATTAGGGATGTGAACTCCTAAAAGGTTTTTATCAGTTCTTACTCCACATGCTGCCAAGAACTTATAAAGGGGATCCTACAGACAATGGTCCCCCACCCCACCACATTACAATGATATCTGTTCAGTGCTCATTCTGCTCACTGTCACTGGAATCTTTTACTAAGGATTGTTTTCAGTTACAATTATTCAGCATGTGTTTGTACACAAATCTTGTACAAAAAGCTTCCACAAATCATGTCACCATATAATGTATACAACTAGTAGTTTTGCTGAGTAGGCAAACATTTTGAGAACTTTTATTTTACATCTAAACACTTTTTTTTTTTGAGTAGTTATGTATTTTCTGTGCTTTCTTAGACCCTTCTTACCCTCCCCAACCTCTGTGTGTTCAGCATATTAAGTAGAGAATCTGTTGTTGCTGTGTTTAATTACCCGGAGAAGATTACAGGAGAGCAGTACACCGAGAGGATTAAAGGAAAGAGGATAATGAGTGTAATTCAGTTCAGAGATCAGTGAGTAAGGTTAGGGGTTCAGTCAGACTGGGTATTGTCTGCCTGTAATGGTATAATGTGCAATGATACAAGTGTGTTTGCTGGTGGACAAGGAGGACTCCTTGCTCCATTTCTGTTGTATGCCTACACATTCTTGGGTACACTTTTTTAATTGACAATGTACCACTACTTTTCCTTCAATCATACACTCCCAACCCTCTGCACCTTTAAATGCTCCTGCAAAAGCAATTTCTAAAATAGGTGTAATGTAATTTATGGGATACGGCATCTGTTACCACCACCAAGTCCTATAAGTAATGGACCAAGGCAGGGTTTTTTAGCCAGGGTTCTGTGTAACACCCTAGGGTTCCTCCAGAAGTTGCTAGGGGTTCCTTGAACAATGAGCAATTTGTGACTCTCAGGTCAGTTTAACGGACACTAATGATCTTTTTTGTCTTTCTGTAAGAGTGACATTCTTCCCACTGGTCTTCAATGTATGTGCATTCTTCTTTCTTACAATCACACAAATCTACTGTGAGCTGTGAATATAGTAATTATAGCAGGGGTTCCCTGAAGATCTGAAAGTTTTTTTGAGGGTTCCCCTTCGTTGAAACACTCGACCAAGGTTTCCTATAAACTTAAGAGATTGGTTGAAGCATTCCACTACCAAATCGTTTTGGTATAAACATGCATGTTTATTTTATTCTTTTTTTTTTGTCTAAGGATTGTCTAACTTCTAAGTTTGTCTCATGCATGTACTGTTGAATGACTTTCTACCTTTGCTTTCTTTATGCTCACACCATATTGAAAATGCGGCTGTCCTCTAGGCTGTGTGCGTACAATTTTTAAGTGATATTATATTTACAATGCCATTTATGCAAACTTTTGTTTTTTATTTGAGAACAAAGCAATATTTTCCAGGTAGTGGCCCCTTATTTAGGGTCTTCTAGTGATTGGCCGGGGAAAACCAATCTAACCAAGTTGTTTAATTCCAAAGACTAGTTGATCAGTAGTGTCTAGAGTAGGCCTAAAACTTAGGGCTTGTGTCAATGTTATTTCTGAGAATTTTTTGGAATTTGGCCACCTCTGACCTGACATGCTTCAAGCAGGTTTTACATTCCTATAGATTTTTATGGGAATTCAAAAGTTCATTGACATGGGCTCACGGGTTTATCTGACTGTAAGCAGCTTTACTATGTGATATTCATCTCATGTCTATGATTACCTTAAATTTTAAAATGTTTTAACTCCCTTTAAAAAATGCTGGTGACATAAATCCCCAATCTATCTTCTTTGTTTCCTGGTAATATCCAAGGTAGACTCACTGCAAAACATTTCAGTTTCAACTTTACTGCAGGGGAGGTGTTCAGCGCTGTAATATTTGTTTAGCTGATTGCAGTGTGTAAATGTTTCCATTGTGGAAATGTGATGCCAAAGTGCAGACCAAGTACAGATACAATCCGCCAAGTGTTTCCTAGAGAAGGGGAATTCTGTGTTCCAGAAATGAATACGTTTATGGCCTTCTTAAAGGGTAAGACCAGGTAAAAAATAGTTCTTAAATATATATTTATGTATTTGGGACAGCCAATAAAAAATAGAAAACTCTGTCCTTTGCCTTGCTTTTTTTTATTTCTGTATTAAAGAGAAATCTTCAATTATGCCAAACTTTCTCCTAGGGTCTGGAGTAGAACCTGTGGGCAAAAGTCTTTCTTCTATTAGATTTACAGGGTGGCAATGTTGTCATATACCACAGGAGCCAGTGCAGGATAGTATATTGATGATTTGGTTTCAAAAAAAGACGTGTATATCTAGTTTCAGTCTCCCTAACATGCTTCAAAAGTTTGGTATACAGCAGTGGTCCCCAACCTTTTGTACGTCACGGACTTTGGACCGCGCATGCTCAGGGAGCGGGGTGTCACTTAACGGGTAAGAAACTTCCCCCAGAGTAACGTCATGATGCTAGAACCCCCCCACTTCCCAGGTCTGAGCCTTCGATGGGAGAGTAAGTGGGTTGTGTCCAGAGACAAAACCCATCCACCGCCCTGAGCTTGTGATCAATACGGATACATGGTCCGCAGCTCTGGCCAGTGCGCCCCCCGCGGGGTCCTTCTCCTGACCCTGCTGGGGAGGTGCATTGGCCAGAGCCACAAACCACCAACATTTTCTCTCGGATCACTAGTGGCCTGCGGACCACCAGTTGCTGACCACTGGTTTAGAGGAGGCCTAAAAAATCCCCACCTACAGCAATAGTGGCCAAGTTTGCCTAAAGGAAACCTATCAATTCCTTTCTTACCCATATTGGTAGTCCGAGCTAATCTCTGGATCAAAGAAAAAACTACATATCTTAAATTGTTGGGGCACGTAGAGCAAGGTTGATAGTGTCATAAAATCATTACAACACCATGCTTCAGAACCTCTTTCTTAGGCCCTGATGCAAGCAGTGGGTTGACTCTTTGTAGGGGTTATGCACAATCTCAAAATGCCTTGATGGGCAGGTGCCATTCAGAAGGAGTAGTCATGTCTAGGCAGAATAATTTGCTAAATTTAGGGCCAAAAATTCAGTCTTAGTATTCAGAAATAATAGTATATGCATTTGGCCTTTTAATTAAAGAGTATATTGGTATATATATTTTTTGGTTTTCTCTATCATAAATGTAGCCCTTTTAGATTTGAGCACCCATTATTGGCATCCTGAGCTCCCTGCGGGTACCACACAGCTTGGACCTATGGATGCTGTTCTAGATCAGGATTCATAACCAAAGTAAGTCAATGGAGTCCAAATATAGTACCCAGAGAAAGCCTAGGATACCTAAGCTTAAAACCTGAAGAGGTAACATAATATGAGTCGCCTATCCACTTAGGTTGGAGAGCAGCAAGCAAGCAGGGGTGTAAGAATTTAAATTAAAATAGGTAAGGTATATATCAGGCTTTAAATGTAGCCCAAAAGTGTTTGTCTCTGAAAAGGGATACTATTTGCTTTGTTACATTTGCTTGGCTTTCTTCTATTGACTGTTTTGCCTTTGCACGCAAGTTTTGATGGACACAGTCTTATTGGATTTGATCCAGCCTGGTGACCCGGTTTCCTGTCCAATTTCTCAGCTACTTAAACCAAAGCAGCTGCCTATACAGACTTCTTTTGTAGCTCAATGAGATTAATATTAATACGTTCATGTAGAAGTCTCTTAGTATGAGTGGGGTAAATGATGGTAAAAGGTTATCATTCAGTTATCTTGGTATGGCCTAAAAAATTTTGTCCAGTTGTCCGGTCCTTCCTATGGGCGCTATTACCGATAAGTCTAGGTATCGGCAGTCAAAAACAGATCTTTCATCAATGGAACTATTGAACGATGCATGTTTTAGTCTACATTTTGACTTGATTTTCACAATCAAGTGAAAATATATTTTGTAAATATAATCTAATATTGATGAACATAATTAATTGAAATCATATTTTATTAAATCTGTATTATGATTGGTTCTCTGACAAAAATACAAATATTTATTGGACAAAGGTAAAGTGATCAACAAAATTCTGCCACAAATACATATATCTAATCATACTGATACATGGGTAGTCAAGAAAAGCTGCCAATATTGAGTTCACTGTACATGTAGTGAACAATTGATTCGTTTTTTTTTTTTCTGGAATTTGATCTACTATACATACAGTTGGCAGCTCTCTTTGACTGATTTGTGTAAAAATTTTAGTATTCAGCAACAGATATGCAACTATTTTTGTCTGAGCTCCCCACAGTCTGACCCAAAATGCACTTAAAGTGGAACTAAACTGAAAACAAAAAAATTACACTTACCTTTAACCCTGCAGGTCCCTTGATGGCGCTGGTCCATGCCGTGATCCAGGCCTGTGTCGTCCTAGGATTCCTCGGCCACCACTACCTTCATCCTTCCTTTTTTCTTCCTTGGTCTTTTTGGCACACCACCCAATCTCGCACTGCGCAGGTGCCAGACCGGTTGATGTAGCCTGCTGTAAAGGGGAAAAGAAAAGGCCGATCCAACTCAAGCGCAGTTTTTTTATTAACAGAAAAAATGCCCATTTTTGTGCATGTCTGAGATCAGGGCATGCGCAGAAGGAGCACCCAGAGCCACCCGGGATGCGTGACGTAGGTATCCAGGGAGGCTTTACTCTTCCATTCAGTCTTGATTGCCTAGGCGAAGAAAACAGGTGTTACACTTAAAAAAATAAAATATTTTTAATAACTTTTTTTCTTTTACATATAAGGGTTGTCTACCCTTTTATGTAAAATGAAAATGTTTAGGTACGCTTTAAATTTAGTTTAAGTTGTCACTTTAACTGATGAACGTAAATGTTTTCACCAGATATCTTTGCTGTTATACAAATACATAGTGTAACGATTCAAATTACTTTCCTTCATATAACCTAATAGAGTGTTTCATGTGCGTAATAATAAACTGACAAGCATAAATCTTATTTCAGACTAATTCACTTATATCACTGCCTAGATATTAAGGACTTGTTACATGTGTACTGTGGGATTATACCATAATTATGGGAAATAAGAATGTTGGGTGAGGATGTTGGATAAGGATGAGGCATGTAGCTGCAGTATTTCTGTGTCTGCTGTAATGTGATTTTCCACGGCCAAATTATTTTCCATTGACCCCCTGGGGAGAATTCAGAATGGGAACATTGGCTGCCTAATTTGCTTAAAGAGAAACTTTAATGTTTTTTGGTAATTTTTAGATTTTTCTTTTTTTACATTTTAAGTGTGTTTACACCAGTCTTTATAAACAATGTAATATTTGATAACAGGACATCCTGGTATTTCTAAATTCAAAGACCAACACTGGCTGCCTACTTTTTGCTTTTGTCTAACTGAAAATGCAAAATTCTTTGCATAAACTAGCTAAATTTTCTGACTCCTTTTAGTCATATTTATTGGGAATACAATTGAACAACAGAAGATTAGAAGATTTTTACAGGATCGCAGTAAAATGTCCGAAGAATTAGTAAAGAACTGCCTAGAGTACATCACCTGCTGGCTAGATGTGATATATTTATATAGAGTATTTCATATTTACCTGGCTAAAAGCAAATACAACTAATTATTATGTTCTTACATTTTAAATAATTTCCTTCCATTGTCAAATTAGGTGAAATAGATAAGAAAAAAAAGTTGTGGGACAAGTTCTGAATATTTGGCAAATCTCACTGGAATTCCAGAAATATTGAGGGAGTGATTTGACACTTGGGAGGATTGACATTTGGGTTGACATAACACTTAATTTTCTAGTTTGGGAAGATCTAGATCTACTAGATTGTAAGCTCTTCGGGCCAGGGTCCTCTCCTCCTATATCACTGTCTGTATTAGTCTATCATTTGCAATCCCTATTTAATGTACAGCGCTGCATATTATGTTGGCGCTATATAAATCCTGTTTACTAATAATAATAATAATAATCTAGCTTCTGATGTCACATCTGCTTCTTCTTATATGGGCTTGCTGCACAATACAGACTAATATAACCGAGTATAGGAACAATCAGATCCCAAATGGAGTGAGGACTGAGGGAATTTACCCCCACATGTAGAAAGATCTTGTACAATTCTATTATTCACACCTGTTCACACTTGGATAATGAACTGTAGATATGTTTGTTTTATTATAAAGCATTTCTTCTTCTATTCTGTACTATGAACCTTTTACATTTGTTCAGCCATCAAAGTAAATTTTGTTTATTGGCTGTTCCGTAATACATAAAAATCTTATTTTGTCCCAATGGTTTTGCACAACCTGTACGTATTTTGCAGCCAGGAATGCCATATCCATGCTTGGTGTATTGCATTATTATATTTATTAACATTACCTAACATTTTTTAATGAAAATAGAAAGCGTTTCCTGGCATTATATCAGATGGATTTTGTTCAGATTCATCACCTTCATGGTGCAAATGTCAGTAGATGAGGTCTGAGCTGACTGGTGGAAGGTTTTGTTGCTTAAAACTTTTTATTCACCCCAAATGAGGAAACAGATCACCCCCTATACCTGCTGACTAGTCAAAACATTTATAAAAATGCTTACTAATTACTTTGGCTCACTATGTAAAGAAACTGACCTTTTCCTCTATTCATGTACTAACAGCTTCAAGATCAGAGGAGAATTGTGCACTATGGCATTTTTTAGCCTTTGTGGGTTATAACCTCTACTCATAGAAAAAAAAAAACATGTTACAACAGCTCAGCCCTGGTACATTAGCTATGTATGTTCATCTTTGGTATATGAATGTGTTCACTCCTAAACTGCAACACAGGGGAACATGAAGATAATTAGGTTCTAGTTCTTTCCTTTTTGTTTTGTTTTTTGCAGACCATCGCCATACACATTGTACATGTACAGTTTTCACTAAAAGCAATGCTGTGTATTTTTATGTATTTTTCATTATTATTATTATTATTATTATTATTAATAAACAGGATTTATATAGCGCCAACATATTACGCAGCGCTGTACATTAAATAAAGGTTACAAATGACCGACTAATACAGACATTATCTGGGGAGTTTATTGGTTTCAGTGAGGTCAGACCTGACCCATAGACTAAGTCGGAATCAATAAACAGGATGCTAATCACATTAATGAAATCTAGGCAGAGAATGTATTAGCTGTGTTAAATATCACTGAAATATACAACAGTTACAAAAAAACAAACCTGAAGGCCATGTCAAAAATTTAATTGATTAAAGTTACAAAAATAATTTATTGTAATCACATTTTAGATTCTCCTTAAAGTACATAACACTGAAATCCCAACCAGCTTCTAGCCCTGTCTAGATTTCCTTTGTAGACCACAGAACACCTCTACTTCTTTCTTAATTGCAATAACACAAGTAGGAGGTGTTTTGTGTTAGGGAGAACTAAATAAGGCTGAAACCTGTATTGAGATTTCAGTGCAATGGAGGCGTTGTTATCAACCCAGAGGGGAAGTTGGGAATACTTTGGATTTCTGGACCATCAGCAGGTATTGTTTTGAATTAAGAGTGGTTAATAATGAGTCAAAACATGAGGAAAATGAATGAATGAATGAATAAGTTCGTTTTGTTTATTAATTTTGGTTCTACATACAAAAAAAAAAAAAAACATACACAGGTAGTCTCCGAGTTAAGGATATCCGACATACTAGGTATGAACGGGGCTTCCCTGCTCGCTTGTGTGCTGGACGGAGGCTTGATGGTGGGGTGATTTGCATGACTTGCAGAAGAAATTTTTTGCTAAACACAACTGAAGTTGTATTTGATATCTTCTGCGACCTCTTGTAACTCTTTAATGACCAAGACAAACTCTTCAGTTGTTTCTTTTTGCATATCAAACACAGCTTGCTCCAGAAGGTAAAAATTTGCTTTTTTTGTGATTAACTCACAGTGAGGATTTTATACAGTAACTGACACCATACTGCCTAATATTATGTTGAAACAAACATCTGTACTAATTGCATTTATTAAAGTAATGTAACCGGTCGGACTTACATACAAATTCAACTTAAGAACAAACCTACAGTCCCTATTTCATATGTAACCCGGGAATTATCTGTATATGGAAATAATTTTCTACATATTGACCTGTGGTGCAATAATTACCTCTTTGTGCTTTTTCTTTTCAGGTTATGGTTACACTACACCCCTGACGGACTCTGGAAAAGCCTTCTGTATTTTCTATGCTCTTATTGGCGTCCCTTTCACCATGCTGGTCCTCAGTGCTGCTGTCCAGCGTCTCATGGCCACCTTCACCTACAGGCCCATCCATTATTTCCAGCTTCACAAGGGCTTTGACCGAAGGAAAGTGACCCGGGTCCACTTCATTGTGCTAAGTGTGTTGGTATTGGTTCTGTTTCTTTTTGTTCCTGCCGCCATATTCAACGCGATAGAAAGTTCCTGGAGTTTCCTGGATGCCTTCTACTTCTGTTTTATTTCTTTGTGCACCATTGGCCTAGGAGACTATGTTCCTGGGGAGCAGGACAACCAGGGGTTGCGACAACTTTACAAAGTATCCGTGGCCTGTAAGTATGTGGGGATCAGGGGAAATAAAGGGACTTGGACAGTCATGCAAACCCTATATGGGTTCCAATATCCCCCTCCTGTTCTTTAGGCTTCTCTTTGGGAATGCCATCTTGTCTCTCCTATTTGTCCCTAAAGAACTTGTATTTGCACCTTTGCACTTCAGCATGTTGTCCTTCAGAAAAAAAAGAATAAATACCCTTGGCAGCACAGCGAAGGCTTGGGAAGCAGTTTCATGCTGTACCCAAAAGGCTGTAAAGGAACTTAATAGAAGGACGTAGGGAATCCATTATTTTTTTTTTTTTATGACAAAAGTGTACTAGCGCTCAGGATGTTAGATCTTTCGATAGGGACAACAGGCTATATGCCCAATTGGCAACGTTAAAACACATGGAAACAAACCCCTTAAAGAAAAGTGACGCCCTATTTAGCTGAGTTCAATGTGATGTGAAAATTACAGCCACATGGCTGAAGATAGGGATTTTATATTTGTTGCTGCAAACTATTTTTAGAGATTGTTTCTAGCAATAGTATGAATGAGCCTTGTACTGTCTGCACTGTTTTGTTTTAGGTATAAAGCAAACATGTAAGCAGTCCCTAGCGGTCCGTTATTTAGCATTATACCATGGTGGAGTGCTAACTATCGTTAGTTAGCACTGTGACTTGTTCCCATTGACTTTGGTAACCTCTGCAGTAAATGACACCTAGTAAAGAAATACCAACCCTGCTTTTAGTCAGTGTGCCTGTGATAAGCTTGATGCTGTCATAGCTCAATGAGAATTAAGCACCAGGCCTGGTTTCTGGAGGATCACATCACAAGCAGAGTTTTGCTCATTTTGATCACTTAGAAGCGGCACATTGAATTAGATTTCCGTTCAGGCAGTTTCCTTTACCGCTTGCATCATTCAGATGTTTTTGACACCACCAGATATTCATCACTAGAAACAAGTGTGAATATTCTCCTGATAAGGATTGTTACATATTACTACAGGTTCCATGCCTGGGGACTTGTAGTTTTATCTCTGTGTATGTCAATTAGGCTGGATGTGCTCCAGAATTACATATTCTGGCATCCAGTCCGAATGCTAAGCAGGAATTCACAATGCACATTTTAGAATGTTGTCCAATTTAGATGCTTTGTGATGTTATGAAAGAATAGGCAAGATGTCGATAGCAAAACATATTACAGGAGGATTAACTTTTAAAAACAAGGATGACGTTCAAAATTCACTAACATGTATCTAAATTAAGGAGAAGTGCTGCCCTAAACCAGTGGTCGCCAACAGGTGGTCCGTGGACTACTGGCGGTCTGTGAGAAAAACTTTGGTGGTCCGCGACTCCAGCCAGCGCACCGGCCAGAGCCGCGAACCATGTCCCCCGTATGGGCACAACCCGGCCACTCTCACATCATAGGCCCAGACCTGCGATGGGAGAGTGGGCAGGTTCTGGCATCATGATGTAATTGTGGGGGAAGTTTCTTCCACTTTGAGTAACACACAGCTCCCCGCGAATGCGTAGTCCGGATTCTGTGCATTTAGTGGTCCGTAGGTTGGAAAAGTTTGGCGACCACTGCCCTAAACCATTACACTTTTCACTTCTTTTTCTTGTTTTTCATTCCTCTAAAATGAAATATTACTTCCAATGCAGTAATGAATGGTGTTCAGAACTCATAGATTGATTTGTTCAATGCAAATCTCAATTGGGTCTGGGTTTAACTCATTATTATGTGAGGTAGAATTCTTTATATCTGAATCTGTAGTTTTCATTATAATACATGCTACATATAGTTTCATATTCGGGCAATTTCTGTTTTAAGGAGCAGATCAGGGTGGACATAGGAAGGTGCAAAGTATGCTGTTGCACAAAGGTCCCAGGCCATTCTCAGCCAAGGAAGGCCCTACATCAGTTTTGCAATGGGGCCCATTGTTGGCTTTAACATTGGGGAAGATGCATTGTTCCTATTTCCCACCTAGCTCCTGTGTTGTTACCTTGCCACATGCTCATTCAATAGACACTATAAGCAGTTGTGTCGATGCATGATTCACTCCATTGCTGCTTGTTGTTTTAAGTAACAAGGCATGAAGAATGGAATAAAGCTGTATCTTTGTTTATATATAAATATATATATATATATATATATATATATATATATAACAACTTTGTATTATATTGAGGGCATTTGTTAAAGTTTTAAGTATACAACATAAATTGGCATCCATAGTCCTTTGTCCCTCAAATACGATGATAGGTAACATGAATGTAGGGGGATTCATCTTTAAATTTATTGTCTTCATATTACCCACTTCTGCTACCTTACATTTTCAAACCATTGTACACTGTTTTTCCTCTCTGATATTTATTTCAGCCTATATCATTTGAAAAACCTTCTGTGTTCTCTCTCTCTCAACAGTCTACCTCTTACTTGGTCTTATGGCCATGCTGCTCGTCCTTCAGACTTTTCACAAAGCCGCGGATCTCCATGGACTCACTGACCTTTTCTACCTCCCTCACCTTCATGACCTGGATGACCAGGAGCCCATTCTGGAGACCTCTGAGTCTTCCTCTGTCAAGGAACCTGAACCCAAGAGACCACTTACTGCAACAACTCAAGCGGGTTACGCGTCCATCAATCGATAACCTATGAAAATAGAGTTTCGGGGCCAACTAACCTTTTACAGGACAATATGCTGTTTAAAATGTGTTTAATATCATATATGCTGTTTAGCTGCCATCCAAACTCTTTACTATATGACCAGATTGACCTCATGCCATTGTGCCAACTTGGTACAAATCTGACCATCCTATTTTAGGTTCCGTATTCCATAGGAATGGGTTTTGGTGCCAGTTCCACTTTAGACTGATTCATCATTATCACAGATTTGTGATATTTTTTATTAACCATAACTTAGAATGCACATGATGGGTTTCTAATGTGAAAGATTCACACTCTTATTTTTGTTTTTTTCAGTAAGATTGACTGACATTAGCACAGTAATCAACTTATTTTATTCAATATAGTATTGTTTTTACACAGGAGGACTACTTTTGTTTTTTTTTTGTATTCTCCTAATATTTTAAGGTCAGCACCTTCCAATGTAAGCCTATTACAGCTCAAGATTTTATTGTATGTAGGGTAGTTTTACCCTATACTTAGGGAATGATCTTGTAGCTAACAAATACACAGGTAACTTAATACAGACATGTATTTCATACCTATGTAAAAAAAAGAATGTATCTTTCATGTTTAAAAATATATCTGGCAGTGGAGGGTCAGCTTAAAGATTAAACAACTTGAACATTGACTGCAACACCAACAGACCTGTCTTAATTTGTATGTTGTATTGATGGCCTGTCTGAAATGAACTTCTGTATTTGTTTGGTGCTTACAGAAGAGGGCTTAACTTGAAAATCAAAATGTGTTTTTAAAGTGTTGGGGTCAAAAAGCCTGGATTCTAAACGGTCATTGCTTATGAACATTGCATTAGACTATTTATCCAAAGCACATCTAAATTTGCAAACTTTTCCCTTATTAGACCAAAAGTGTTTGCTATGGCCTGTAGTAGTTCAGAGATGTTCTGATGGTTGCTTGACCTGGAAAGAATTGGACAACAGACATTTAGTAGGTCACATTAGAAGAAGAAATGATAAGGTGATATACTTGTACTGATTACCAATAAGTGTTTAAGTTCCCAAAACTATATAGAAAGGCTGGTATGAAATATAACTAAAACCTCTTGTTTGAGTCTGTTCAGTAAAGTTGTGTGAAAAAAGATGATGTACAAAGTGAAGTTACTTCTCCTTGGTCAGTTTACTGTAGTCACTCATAATATGGATTACTTCACATTGTAAAAGGTTATCTTTACCTTAATAAAAATAAAAAGGGAAGTGTGAGAATAAAGAAAGTAGCAATTTTAAATCTTAAATATTCAGTGATCTCAAAAACTATTGTTTAGTATTATATTCTCAGAGATGCTTTAAGAATGCCAAAATGTTGAGACATTCCAGAATGTATTTAAAATGTTTTTTATAATCTTTTTTATACTTTCCCAGTAAAGAAGTGAAAATAGCTAAGAGGATACAAAAACCCAATAGTAACTTTCATAAATCTAGTAAGGTTAAATCTGTTTAACAAGTATTTTTCTTTCTGTGTATTGCAAGAACAGAAGAAGGAACTGAGTTGTTTGGGTTTGGTCACATTGCGGATTTATGGAAATATTAGTGTTGTGTTATATAACATTACAATTATAAGTATCTGTTTTTTTTAATCAATCAAATGTGCGCAGTCTCATCGCAGCCAATCATAATAGTTTTATTGGAGTTAGGTCATTACAAAATGTTTTTGTTTGATTCTGAGGGGTAGCTAGCACTAAGCACTGACTTGGTAAATGAGCTTTTAATGTTTCATTTTCCTTATATTCAACAGTTGACAATCGGGGATATCTGGTAATGAACCTCTTATACCGAAATACATTTACCCACAGTATCCAATCTGAGGTGTCCTTTTATTATTCCATGAATGCTGAACTGAAATATGACATGAGTTTTCTGCTTTGCTCTGCTATAGGCTTTCCCCTGCAAAGAGATTTGTTTATTATTGCTAAACTATGACTATTTCCTGGCCAACTTTTGGATGTAGGGCATACACTGCGAAAACACAGTTTCAATTGTGGGAGCAAAAGTAGAATGTTAACTAATAATATTTTTTAAAAAGATTTTCCAAAATGTTGAAATAGTTGTACGAGTGATAGCAAAAATTTCGATTGCTTATGAACGAACTAGCAAGCTCTCCTGTTGTCTTTAAAGTTGTATTGAACTACTAGCTTCTGATTTTATTATATTTGAAATCCCAATTATCCCCTTACCTCGGTAGTGAAGTTTTTGTTTTTTATACTTTTAAACTGCACAAAAATTTCAGCTTTTAGTTGTCTGCTGTACTTGCATCCTCCAGCTGACACTTGGACTGGTATCACACCTCCCCATTCATATAATACAGCCTATGATGGTGCAGGTACAGCTCCAACACCATTACTGTGTTTTGTATGTGGAGACACAATACTAGACAATCATTATTAGTAAGTCAGTCAATCATAATTGGTATTGGCCTCAATCATAATTGTAGTAGGTCAGGCAGTGGGTGGGAGAGGATCAAAAGCTGCACAGCAGGTCCAACTATAAACTGAACTTTTATGCAGCTTTTTTATGCAGGTCAAAATATGTACAATAAAAATACAAATACTACATTGCAGAGGTAAAGACAGAACATCTGGATCTATTAAACTCATGTTGCTTGAAGTTAAGCTATAAAGTACACCTGTATTCAGTTTTACACTTTTTAGATGAGTCTTGCCGAAGAACACACACCATAAGATATCTGCTTTTACATTTATTAGCCTAAAAAGCCCCTGATTTAGTTACACTTTATGGATGACCCTTAGTACCTGTTTTTTCACTGATCAGTGAGGCTGCCTTGACTTATACCAAAGGCACAATAATTGGACAAGAAGTGGTGGTGGTCAGAAGAGCCGGAATGCCACAGCAAGTCAGGGCCCAA
>NC_092871.1:20753642-20759850 GCF_032062135.1 Pyxicephalus adspersus
TTGCTTGAACATTAGGCTATATGTGGGGAAGCCTTGCAGAGGAAACTTATTTATGATGTGTATGTCATGCAGTATTTATGCCTACTACTTATGCACATTGGAACAGTTTGCCATTTAGAGATTTTTTTTTTACTAAAAGATTGCAGTAAGTTGTTAAAATGTTAACAAACTAATATGGACTGATTCTGCTTAAGATTGTCATTTCAATAACTTATTTTATTTGCCGATACTGTTTGCTGCTTATTGTGTACTTACCCCAACTGATGTTCATGCTGTATAAATATTTTAATAAAATGTTAGTATTTCTCATTACATTGTGAGTTCATGATTACTTCCAAAAAGGTGTGAGAAAGATTGCTTGTCATTTATGTCATACTATAATCTAATTTTCAATGGCCCCTATATTGGGTTTGTTATTGTAATACAGGGGTTCTCAATTTTACCATGGTAGAACCCCTTAAAATATCCTACAGGTCTTCAGGGAACAAAAATCTAATATTTTGCATTTTAACAGTCCCTAGATATAGTAGCTGTATTAGTTTTTTTTAGGTATTTTTATTTCAAAAACAAAAAAAAACATTTGGTGAATGAGACACTATACTCACTATACTGTATCTATGGAGGGATCCATGGCTGTCACCCAAGTTGGACTTCAAATATGTCTTCCTTTTTGCATCTTCTTTATGTAGGGGGTGGGGATTAGTAGTTACAGAAGAAAGAAAGTGTTTCTGTTTTTAGGTCACCTCCCGGCAAGAGACTGCATTTATGGCAAGATTACCAGGTATGTAATTGCTAGAAATTAAAGTAAACGCAGCAATCGCATCTAAGCATTGGTAATATTATATATTTGTGTTTGTATTTAGGTAGTCTCAAAAGCCCAGCTTTAAAAAAAATCATGCCCCAGTATTATTTTTTACAGCTCAATTTGCAACATTCTCCCTAGTTTTGCCTCTCTTCCTGAAGATTGCTAGAGCCAGTTCTCCTCCATGCTTAATAGCGCCCAAGCCTGTATCTGGAAATTAAATTGAAATAGAAACGAAGCAGCCCATCATACTCCTCTATCCATCAGTTATATACAATACAATACAATACAGGTAGGCCCCGAGTTAAGGATATCGGAAATACAGAAGACTCCTAGATAGAAATGGGGCTTCCCTGCTCGCTCCTGTGCAGGACAGAGGCTTGATGCAGGGGGCGGTTCGCATGACTTCCAGGAGAAATCTTTTGCTGTTCTGCAACATCTTGTAACTCTTTAATAACCAAGACCAACTCTACAGTTGTATCTTTTTGCATATCAAAGCCTAGCTTGCTCCAGAAGTTAATGTTTTAAAGTTTTTCTTTGCTTTGTTTGTGATGAACTCACAGTGATGATTTTATACAGTAACTGACACCACGCTGCCTAATAATATGTTGAGACAAACATCTGTCCCAATAGCATTTATTAAGATAATGTACCTGTTCCGACTTGCATACAAATTCAACTTAAGAATAAACCTACAGTCCCTATCTTGTATGTAACCCGAGGACTACCTGTAAAATAGACCTCCAACTAGCAGTTTGGGCGCACACAGCAGGATAGACTATCTCATATCCTAGTAACCAGTGGACTGCTGTATGCTGTAAATATTCTAGTTACTCACTCCCACATAATAAAAATGACCTGTCCACAGATCTTGTCTACACTTAAAACTAAAGCTAGCCTATGATTGTAGTAGCAACATCCTGCCACTAGAGGGTACTATTGTGACAATTCTCTTTACCCATGGAACAAGTGAAACACTGATACAATTATGCAACAAAAAGACAACTGCATTTAGTTGGCTGTTATCAAATAACAAGCAAATATTTTTTTTTTTATTATACTCAACTTTAATGCTGCTGAGCATACATACAATAAGGTAAAATGCAACAAAAAGAGACAGCCTGCTGCCTTTGCAATTCTTAATCAAAAGGGCTACGGAACAGGAACTTTTTCCAAATCTATCAGTTTGAAGCTTTTTTTTCTACACATGCAATTAGCAAAGCTGTCACACAAATGATGAGTCCTGACCCATGAAATACATTCAGTATGTAGGCCATTGAAGTGGTTGTTGTTTGTGTGTTTTTTTTATTTTATAGGGTTGTGTTTTTTGAAACATTTAGCTGTTCTGAAATAAAGGGGCAAACTGGTCTGCTAAATCTAATTTTAGCTTGTCAGAGGTTTGCAAGGAAACTTTAGTCCCCTTTCACAAAGTCATACCTGCTAAAACAGCAATTTATGGTAGTGTGTTCTAAAATCCAGTCTGCAGTTCTGCAACAAATAATAGGGAACTATTGTGTTTATTGACATGTGATGTGTTCTTCAGTCTGACACAAGCAGAATAACTGACTCATTTGTACCTTTGAAACAGTGCAATTCAGCTGACTGCGCAATGCTTGGAAAGTCTAGTCATCAAAAGAATATTGCTTTAATGTATGGTCTGTTTTTTTTCTTTTTTTTTATGCTGAGTAAGAGAAGATTTGGTCGTTAAGACAGTTACTGGTGCCTCTGGAGAGAAACATGAAAACAGCACAGACCGGCTGTGTATATATATATATATATATATATATGTATAAGGTCCACATTCTATTCCGATGTCCATTGTACATGTGCAGGAAACACAAGCATCCTGAGTCCAACTGAGGACACACAACTACTTCTCTAATCAGAAATAAATATTACTGTGAAGGTTGTAGATTTTACACCTTTTGACCATAATTCAGTTTTCTTTCTTAATGTTATAGCTCAAACTTTTCAATTTGTTTCCCAGAATTTTGACATTCATGCAGAAGAATGTTTCGATCCAGAAGTGTAATAAACTGCTTCTGATTTTCGAGTTATCTGAAAAAGATCTTGGCACTTTCCGTAAGAATCTCTGATCAAGTTTATAAATACTGTAAATGTAGTGACATTATCTGGTGTTCCTGGTGGTAAAAGACACTACAGAAATTGTGCTGGGTTTAGCCATCATGAATATGTCCCTGTTATGTTCAGAAGCAGAGCATTGTAGGGAACCGATAGATCTATACAGCTTTTACTGGAGATTGGAACTGAATGTGCAAAAAAACTGCTTGTTACCCTGCAACTACAGTATGAATGTAAAAGGAATCTTCATAGTTTCAGTCTACTGTACAACAATTTATTTTTAAGAAAACTCATCTTCCTGCTTCTCCTGCATCCCACACACTACGCCAACGTCCTCTTCATGAGTACAGTCATGTTCACCAAGTTTTGACCTTCGGCATTCTAGAAGTGTCTTTTCATGCCCTTGACATTTCACTTCATCTAGAAGTATTCTCAGTTTGCCTTCACCAAATTCTGCTCTTCGGGCAACTTTTATCACATATGGGTAGCCCAACTGCCTACACACCACAGAAGCAGACTTACTGTCAAACCTGTCATTGCAGACTGTCCCCCATTCTCCATTTATGTGAATCTCCAGCCTACCGCGGTCGGGGAGTTTTTCATCATTAACCAGACGCACAGTTCCATGTTTGATTTTCTTCACCACCTTAATTTTTTGCTTTTTTACAATCTTTTTCTTGGTTTTCCTTTTCCCAGGACTCTTCTTGGGTTCTGTTTTGCCTCCTGCCTGGGTTCCTGTTCTGGATGGCTGCCCTGTGGTCAGCAGTAGAGTGGTTTGTGTCGACTGTATTCTTGTCCTGGTTGTAAACAAATCTTTTAATTCACTCTGCCATCCTTTGGTGGGGATCCATGGATTTGTCATATGTCGGGAGGTGACAGTAGGCTTTATCACTTTCTTAGCTGCCGTTACACTTTTCTCTGCTTTGGGCACAGACGTGACCGTTTTTCTTGGAGTTGTTGGCCTAGGGACAGGGGCAGCGGTAATATAGGCCGGTGTGCTTGATTTTCTGTGAGAGCTACTGGCAGGAAATGTGACTGTGATGTGAGGTTTTATGGTTGTGCTGAACCTGGTTGGATCCAGAGATCTTGATGGGGATGTTGGGGGGGATTCAGTGGTTGTTTTAAGAATAAGTTCTAAAACAGTAAACAATAACAAAAACAAAAATCTTAAATGTCTAGAAATAATCATCTAAACAAACATAAAAAATAAACATCTAAATCATTGGCCGCCAACCGTTTGGACGTTGCAGACCACTAATTTCAAGGACTCTGGACCATGCATGCACGGGAGCCATGTGTCACTCAAAGGGGAAGAAACTTCCCTGAGAATGATGTGATAATGCCAGAACCCGCACACTCAGACCTGCGATGGGAGAGTGGGCGGGTTGTGTCCAAAGACACAATCCAGTGCTCAACCCAGAATTTTTTTTAAGCTGGGTGGGAAGAAATTGTAGGCGGGTGGCAGCCCCTCTATTGTGACCCAACTCATCAGTAATTACCCAAAAACAGCCGGGTGGCTGCTTAAAAGTTCTGGGTGGTGAGCCTGGCCAAAAGGGGCTGGCGGGAACACTGCAATCTGCCCACCGCCCCCTGCGATCCATATGGGAGATATGGTCCGTGGCTTTGTCTGGTGCACCCTCCCAGCAGGTTCCTTATCCTGACCCCGCTGGGGGTGCACTGGCCAGGGCCATGGACCACAAGTTGGCGACCGCTGATCCAAATCACTATAAACATATTGTGATGTTTTTTATGTTCAAAGTTTAGAGGTTACCCACCAAAAAAGCTAACAAATTAGTTAAGGATAGGCCCAAATACTGGTTTCATAGATCATTCTTGGTTTATTTTTGGCGAGTTGTCCTTTCTAAAACCAAAAACTTTTACTGAGAAAAATTAGAGGAACTGAAAAGTCTTGAAGAAAAAAGATCCACCAGTGGAATGCTCATAAAATATCCCATTTCATTGTTGTTTCAATGTTCATTTTAGGTGTAACGTTCTAAAGCAGGGGTGTCAAACTCAAATACACAGAGGGCCAAAATTAAAAAGTTAGACCAAGTTGGGGGGCCAAACTTAAAAATGTATTGAAAAAATTGAGGAAGTTTACTACTTCATCTATAACTAACAAAGACAAACCCCTCTACACACACTTTAGGGTTGAAAAGACTCATTTCTATCTATCTATGCAGGCTGTATGTTGTTCATCCTCTCACATCACAAGTTTGTCTGACACTAAATATTACACTATGCAGTCTCTAATAGATTGAAACAAACACAATGCCCCTGGTGGTCAGGCACCATGTGATCATTGCCTAGGCTTTGTGTCTATGTATTGCATGTATTGAAAATTATGTGATGTGAGGTGGTAGCGCGGGCGGGCCAGATGTAGTTCATTTTCAGAATTCAAAAAGACATTGAGGGACAGATTTGACACCCCTGTTTTAAGGGATTATGTTCCATAGACCAATACTGGCCCAACCTAATGGGTAAAAAAGCATATACTACCTGCAATTTCAACATCAAACATCCTGCTTCTTCTTACAATACAGACCTGTGTGCATAATATGCAGCATTACTTACTTTGCCTTGGATAGAAATCCACTAGTTTTCCTTTAACAGGGATGGGCCTGGGATTGATAGGACATTTTCCCGGTGCAGCTCTCCTGGTGACACAGAAACATACAGCTTATAACACATAATACACCTCTGTCACACTATCCAGTGTTGTATTGTAATTATTTAGCTGTACTTTCTATATTTCTTATGTCCCCAACCTGCATTTAGACAGCTTTCATTTCACTCCTTTAATGGCAGCTCTCACATTCATAATATGTAGTACACATTTCTCTGCACGACTCATGTCAGTCCTCATTTTGCATGTTAGGATTTTTACCAGCTGTACCATTTATAGATGTAATGCAGTTGGAGCCAAAGTTACTGTTATGCAGTGCAATAGATAAAAACTATGCAGGGAGTAGTACCTTAAGTAAGTCAAGTATTTTTTTCCAAAGAATTGATAGACAAATTTAGTCCCATATAAGATTATTATTGCATTGCCAAAATATTCTACATCAGGTTAGAAGAACTAAAATATTTCTAGTATAAAAGGTGATCTTAGCATAGCTTTGTTGCTTTGAGACCAATGTTTGTGTATCTGCAGCTTACATTAATGTAAATCCAGCTGTGAATGTAAGCATTGAACCTATACATTCTGCAGCTGTGACTGTAATCTGTACTGTACTCCAACTGCATTTTCCAGGACATTTTCTATGAGTTTATTTGCTGCAAAATAGGTTTATTATAACAAAAAAATTTCTTTCATCCCTGGAA
>NC_092871.1:20761182-20762800 GCF_032062135.1 Pyxicephalus adspersus
TCTAGAACTTCTGAATTTCACTCTCACCCGCTCATGAAGTCCCCAAAGATGTAGCGTCCCACGAGGTTGGGCATTTGACATCCACGATAGATGTAACCACCTGTGACAGACTTCCCCAAAGAGTGAGGATAGGCAAATATCGGTAATATGTCATCTGAAATGAAAATGGAAATCAGAAGTGTCAGGCTGTTGGAGGAACAAAAGTAACACTCTAATATACAATTACTAAAATAGACAGTTTATTGATGCCACGTGTCAGATGTCTTCTTTTGTCTCTAGTGTATAAACATTAATAGAAATTATTTGCAGCAGTAATTGATTACAGGTCCTGGTTGCCAGTTCCATACCCATTCAGCACCATTTCTAGCACAACATCAGGATTAGCCAAAGGTGGAAATTCAAAATCTAAAGTTCTGACCACCCCGGCCCCATGCTACCTGACCTACACTAGAAAGTACAATTACATTTGTATTGATTCTGTTTTTATTTCTTTTAATTGGAATCACTATCTGTAATGAGTAGTCTTCATTAGTGGGTCTGATACAGGGAATTAACCTAGTTATCACTGAAATAATTAAGTGGGGAATATTTGTCCATTGGGAAGAAATGTTGGCAACTATAATTTTTTTTTAATGCTATGAGAAATTAGAATGAGAATACAACAGGACAAATTTCCAAGTACAAAGCTTTTTTCAACTTCTTATTCATTTCATTGACTTGTGGTTATAAAAACAAAGGAACCCTAAATAAAAACACATGTGACCTGCTTTTTCACATGTGATAAAGACAGATGTGCTGATCCCCAGTGACGTGGCCCTATATGAATCTACCGTACATCCAGACACGAGCAGATATTCAACTTCCTTCCTATTATCGTGTAATTTGCTGCAGACTGTAGAACGATTGCATTGTACTTCTGTATGACAGATGATTTGTGGAATCTACGTGTGTGCGGTTGCTGAGCCCTATGTGCATATCTGGACTATATCATCTCTTTTTAATGATTTTCATTAAAAAACAATTTCAAGTAACTAGGTAAAACATTCAGTAAGATTAGTATACTACTTGGTATCTATTACCACTGTTCTGAAGGATGTTGACTCAATTTATCCAGATGTGTTAGGATTTGCGTAATAAAGCTTTAAAATAAAGATAACAGATATTGTTGATCCAGGGAACATCTGATTGCCTCATGGAATCAGGAATAACATTTTTTCCCCTTTTGGAGCAAATTGTACCAGAGTTTTTTTGTTGCCTTCCTTTGGATCAACTATGTTGATAGAGTTTTATATTTGGGATATGTTTATTTCCTTAATGGTTGAACTTGATGGACTTTTGTCTTTTTTCAGCCTGACTTACTATGTAACTATGACCCTGCAATGCAACAATTACCATACCAGATCCATAGAGGATCAATGAAACATGAGAGATGACTGGGCTGGGGGAATAGGATGGCATTTGCCCTCTGGGCCAGTACTAAAAAAATATGTTAGTCTGGTGGCCTTAAGTGGAGATATAATAAATCAAGTTCAGACACTGATCAAAGCACAGTCATTGACAGCTGGTAGGCATTATACAGCTATCCGCTCCCTGTTAAGATCTCCAGTCATGGTGTCTA
>NC_092871.1:20763771-20765142 GCF_032062135.1 Pyxicephalus adspersus
GACAATGTTTATGGTTTCCTACTTTATTAGGGCAGTTTCTAATTTATTAGGGCTATGTATCTCCAACTAAGGGTGATCCAATCCTATGGGTTTTTTTTTTAAATAATGTATTACCTGGATCAAGGTAGGTTATGACCTTCGGTGTTTAAAGCGGATCAATAAAACAGAATTTCGTTCTTAATAGGATTGCAAAATATATAGTTTGAACTGATATTTGACCACGAGGAGTCGTACTGTATAATCTATTAAATAAATATTGTCACTGAAAAAAATTTAAATAGGTGTAAACCCTAAATGAATGCCATTAAGGCGTTGATTTAAAAAACAGTGGTATGGCTGCTTAAAACAACAAACAATGCACATTTAAGTATTACATTGATTTTTTGTTTTACAAATGTGTTTTGAGACATGCATCGAACATTTAAGCAATATAGAATGTGTTATAGAAATGTGTTCAATGAGAATTCTATACTCAAAAAACAGGAGACCCATAGGGTTTCCAGTCATATGACCTGTCATGACCAGCTCTCCTCCAATCACAGAGCTCCTTCTGCTTAATTGAGAAGAATATTTGTTGCCGGCACTGCCGGCATGCTGAGGTCCAACTTTTATAAATGGAAATGTCTGCAATGTGCATAGTGGAGTGCAACCAAGAGGATAGTGATATTTCCTCTTCAATATAAATAGACCCCTTAGTTTTCTTAATTGTTTCATGTTATTGCTGCTGATCTCCCTTGAGGAGAAAGCACATCATGTCAACATACATGCACATGTGATTTCCCCACTATGCTATGGCTGTGCAATGTGCTTTAAAACAGCCACTTGCCATTTCTAACAAAAGCTGGTGTATCAAGATGACAATGGACATTTGGACACTTAACATGGACCTTCATGGCAAGATCACCCTGTATCATTTTGCTGAAAGATGTAGATTTTAAAATGCTAATGAATTGAAATTATATTAACATTAACATTAATACTTAATAAGAGATTTTACAATATGGGGAATAAAGACCAGAAGGTAGGGGAAATCAGCTTTAGGTCAGTGACTGGTAATATAGTGAAGCCAGGCACAGCCAAACAACCAGCATTCTTTAGAAGAGGTAATCAATGGGCTCCATGTTTTTGCATCCAGGTTTCCATTGTTTCAAATTGGGTACTCACCGAGAGATGCGTTGTTACACAGCTTCTTGTCATAACAGGAAAATCCCTCCTTGGCTCTCCAGCCATAGTTGCCTCCCTTCTGGATAAGATCCACCTCCTCAAATTTGTTCTGTCCAACGTCACCACAGATAATTCGGCCTCGTCCTTTACCAGTGATTGGGTCACCTCTGTCCACCGAGCAGCGCCACATGTTTCTGGCTCCATAGG
>NC_092871.1:20766209-20767580 GCF_032062135.1 Pyxicephalus adspersus
CCTGTAATATTCTGCACAGTACTATTTTTGAAGAGGAAAGGGCAGCAGCAAAAGCCAATCAGGTGCTATGCAGTGTTAATATGTGGACAGAGGGATAACTTAATGCTCTGCTACAGGTACTTCATTGTCCAATGATTAGGCTGGACTGTATTGGAAGACAAAGAAACGTGCTGTCTGATAGGTATATTAAGAGCACAAAACTAGCTGCACAGAATTATTAATCTTTTGACAGGCAATACAATTCTCCTTTATGTAATTTAAGTGCTTGGATTCAATGTTTTGTCCTTACTTGTTTTGTGCATTGCCAAATTCTCCAAATGGATCACCAGCTCTTCCTCCATCCCCAGTAAAGATATATAGGTATCCATCGATTCCAAACAGTATTTGTCCCCCATTGTGGTTGGACGCAGGTTCTGTAATTTCTAGGATTATTCTGGAAGTACAGGCAAATAATGAGATGTAGTTACTGAATTGTATTATGGAACACTGAATTATTTTCTGTGTTTCTAACAATTAAATGGAATCGCGGGGCACAATGCTTAGGCCCATGCACACAGATTTCCACAGAACTGCTAATTTGCCTTGCTGTAGGTCCGTCTTCAAACTATGGCCATTGCTCTACATATCCCATGGTTTGTCTCAGTAGGTAAACAACACATAACGAAAGGCAGAAAAAGGACTGAAGTGTCATTCACTTTGTACAGTAGGTGCTGGAAAACAGTTATCAGACATCTGCTACCTACAGTACTAGGTATATGGCATTATGTGGCTTCCCTGCAGACTGCAGCACTGATTACATGGCATTTTATGTCTTTTATGATGCCCGCAGTAGTGGATATGGGGTATTCTATGCCTTTTCCAACATATGACATTCCATTCCCTTCTACAGTGCGTACAGTTACAGTACTAGGTTATGCTTTAATGTACTCGGTACATGATAATCTCTGTCTTTTACACTGCCTTCAATATACTGGGTACATGCCAGTCTAGGTGTTTTTCTGCTGCTTGTGGCACTGGGTATGTGGTATTCCATGCCTTCTATTCCATCTGCAGTAGAGGGTATATTGACATTTTGTGTCATATTTGTTGTTTGCAGTACTGGGTAAATGGCATTCTATGTTTTCATAGCTGCCCACAGTATTGGGTACATTTTGTGCTGCTTGCAGTGCTGAACCAATGGCATTCTGTGCTGCCTGCTGTACTGGGAATTTTGCATTCTATGATTTTTATTCTGCCTGCCCTGCTGAGGACATGGCATTCTATACTGTCTGCCCTGCTGAGGACATGGCATTCTATACTGTCTGCCCTTCTGAGGACATGACATTCTATACTGTCTTCCCTGCTGAGGACATGGCATTCTATACTGTCTGC
>NC_092871.1:20769640-20771782 GCF_032062135.1 Pyxicephalus adspersus
TATATATTATATCCCACTGGACCATTATGTTGTAAACCATGTAGTCACATTCTTTTTCTCAGGAATGCTTGTGGACTGTTCTGCAAAAACTTTCAGAAATGGGAAAATCCAAGTTTAATGTTTTATACTGAGCTACCCATGTATCAAATATAAAGATGTATATTTGATACAGTGAGTATTTTGTATTGTCTGCATAACATTAAACCTAGAGTATTTCTTATACTATTCTATCCTTTCACCCTCAGGTTTTTGTGGAGGCGGATGGAATAAAGTCAAAACCTGCCAGTGTCTGACATGTATATGTTACATCTCATATTACATAGTCATCTATTACTTTAATCACGTCACATTCTTTGCCATTCTGCCCTGCATTCCTTTCAGTTTTTCATACCCACCACCCTATACAGCACAAAGACAGAAAGAATGAATGCAGTAATGACTGATTCTAGGCATAGGCCTTAGTATGTATACCAGGATTTATGGCTGAAGTGTCTGCCTAAAGGAAGGGTCACAGTTCAAACCACATCCACAACACCCAGATCCTTCTCCATTATTGACTTTATTCCTAGACTGTATTAAGCATTATTATTGTATAACTTTACATTTATCAATATTAAATGTCATTTACAGCTTGGTTGCCCCATTAAATAGTATATCCAGGTCTGCTTGTGGGTTAAAGACATCTTCTAACGACTTTATTCCATTACATAGTTTGGTGTCATCTGTAAACACAGATATGGTTCTTTTAATCCCAAACATGATGGAAATTATAAATATGTAGTAGGTAAGGGTCTCAGCACTGAACCCTAAAATACAACACAAGAAGTTTTAGACCATTCAGAGTATGAATTTTTATTCATTTTTCTCTGAATATGAACTACCTATTCTCTATCAATTTACAGATGGGACTTTCTAAGTCTATAGACCCTAAATTACACATTACCATCTGTTGGGTACTGTGTATGCTTTTGCAAAGTCCAGGTATACAATATCAACTACTACTCCATTGTCTAACTTTTTAGTTACTTCTTTATAAGAAGAGAGATGGATACACATTCTGTATAGAATATTACATGTACTTAACCTAGTTTACAATGGGTAGAGAGATTTCTGAGCACAAAATTTTGAAGAACACTGTGTATACGTGCTGAAATATTAGTCATATCCCCCTTCTAGAATGCTATAGTCAGACTGCTCACCACAAAGTATATATTATATCTTGCCAGACAATTAATATGGAAACAGTTGCATCACATTCTTGCTCTCAGATTACCCCTCAAATAAATCAGACTGTACTGTGCACTTTAAATACCAGATGAGATAAATAGATGCTGCAAACTTTTTTCTTTTATGTTAATTGCTTGCTGATCCCCAGCTGATGGAAATTTACGTCATTCTGCACTATGTATCATCATATCATCTACAAAATTAAGAATGCACAAAAATACCCACATTTTTATCCTTTATAAGTCTAGAGTCCACACTATTTCTTCCTGGTAAATTGAAGGTTTATGATAATAGAAAATTATAGGGAGCCAAAGGGTGATATATTTCAGGAGACATTTGTTTCAGTAAGTGTGTAATGAGAACCTGAACTGGTCTAAAACATGTCTGCTGTAACAACCGTGCTAAATTGCAGAAAACTAAGGGTATTAGTCTTGGAATTGATCCCTGTGGGATCCTTGGGATTCATGTTGAGGCTAATCCTCCACCCTATGGTGGAAGGTAATCTTCCTTGTGTTGTTTAATTGTCGAAAGCCACATCCTATACTGCCCACTGAATGACTTTGTCATTTGAATGATGGGCATTATTAAGCATTAGGAAAGGTGGAGTGTAATCTTGACTTCAGAAAAAGCCAAAGCTCAATGTACTGCTTGTGCCTAGAATTCTAGGGTTCCACTTGCAATTTGAAGACTAACACAGGCACTCAAGAACTGTTCTTATCTTGGAAATATTTTACATCAGCCTGTCCCCATCAATGATATGTCCCCTAGTTCCACTCATAGCTAATACTAATACCGTTCAGATTTGTGATCGGCCATGTTCATGTTGTCTGTAGAAACGTGATATTCAGATATTCTTATCCTCTCTTCTCTTTTTGCATAGATAGAATAGTAGACGTAGAACTTTCCATTATGCCT
>NC_092871.1:20773188-20811214 GCF_032062135.1 Pyxicephalus adspersus
ATAAATACTGTGTAATATTATATATAATAATATTATAATAATAATATTAACATCAATGCTACTCCAGGTGGACTTCTAGGTATTTTTCACAATGTAAGACACTATGGGCCCGATTAATGAAAGCTCTCCAACACTGGGGAAGACAGACTATCATGAGAGAACCTAGATGACCCAGCAAACCTCAAATGGACCTGGTCAAGGACTGAAAATATTTGCCAAATAATAGCAAATGATTTTTAAGAAATCCATTCCAGGTTTACTGGATCACAAAGGTTCTCCAGTCTTGATGAGCTTTAATAAATCATGCTCCTATGTTTGAGGTATCATACACCCCAACAAATCTGAATGAAAAAAGCATTTAGTGGATGCACTACATTTTGGCATTGCTGGAAACAGTGCAAATGTCCCTTCACACAAGTTTAGAGGACAGATTGTCTAGTAATGGAGACGTGTAGTAATTAGATTGTCCTAGAATTAAATGCTCAGAAATCAGCAGATTTGTCCTAAGGAATATTGTAGGGCTTCTAATAAGTATATGATTAGGCATAACAAAATGATTCTTTTTGGCTAGAAAATAAAACTGCTATTATACTGTAGTAGGATACATGAGTAAATGCCACTTTGTTACAAAAATAGATTTATTCCCTATAATGTGATTGCAAAAACAAAAAATCTGACTGGCTGGCTGTTTTATGGTAGAAGTCCCAAAGAATTAGCACAGGATGTGGCAAAATCATAAAAAAATTAGCTAGAAAAAATAAAATGCAGCGATCACATCTAAAAACATAATAATGCTGTGATCACATCTAAAAACTGGTAAACTGAAATACATAAAATGTTTTTTTGTTTTTAGGTTAAGTATTGAAGATACACTGAACTTCAGCCTTTCCTTTAATCTTGCACAGTTGTACAGTCTCCACTCCTGTGCTTAAACTGCTTACTCTGAATTCACTGAACACTGCATCCCACAATGTGCTTTAGAAGCTGCAGCAAGTCTTATTGTCTTTAGCTAGTAATCAGACTGCATTTTCCAGTTTTAATTGCAAAATGGTATTTACTTTCCTTCTCCTTTACCAGCAACGGTGTGGTACAAATAATCCATATATTCTATATCCAATCAGGAATGCACTTGCAATACATAGTCGTCTGTAAATCTAATGAACATTAAATCAGATTGGAATGTAAGTGGCCAGCATAACTTCTTATAGGAGCAGTGTGCATGCATCTCACAAATATTGAACTGGTGTTGCATAATGAAGAAGGCATGCACAGGATGCATAAATAGTTATTATTATTATTATTATTATTATTAATAATAAGAATAATAATAAAATTTTAAAAATATACAGTATTTATATAGTGCCATCATATTACGCAGCCCTGCAAAAAGTCCATAGTCATGTGACTAGCTATCCCTCAAAGGAGCTCACAATCTAATGTCCCTAACATAGTTATATGGTATTACCACAGTCTTAGGTCAATTTTGGGGGGAAGCCAATTAACCTAATGGCATGTTTTTGGAATGTGGAAGGAAACCAGAGTTCCCAGAGGTAAACCCACACAGACACAGAGAGAACCTGCAAACTCCATGCAGATAGTGTCCTGGCCGAATCGAACCTGGGACCCAGCACTGCAAAGGCCAGAGTGCTAACCACTAAGCCACCATGCTACCCATAGGTAGGTTGAGCTGTCTTAAAGAGTGACAAACTGCATGCCCCATGACAGAATGCCAGGGGAGTAGGTATCTGGAATGTTGTTCCTTTGGAGTGAACACTTCATTTTTACCCTGAGCCTTTTGTGTCTCCATCAATAGCAGATTCATCTGTAATGCCTAAAATTGGACTGACAGATTGTCAGCTATGGCTCCATTGTTTGCAGTTACTGGAGGTACAGGCAAACATGGAGGAGATAATGGAGACCATGTGTCCTGTTTGTATTCCAATGATAGGTAAACAAACACTTGTCACTGGTGGCTTTTCCCTGCAGGGGTCTCGCTCCTTCTCCCTCCTTCCTCTCTATCTATCGTCTCCAGGCCCTGCGTGGATATATTTGGCTTCCAGACATAGCTCCCTTCTCATCCTCTCACAAGGGGTTTCCGTAAAGACCACAATGGGGCCTTGTGCGGCTTCCTCTCATACATGCAGAAAGTTCCCTGTCCGGATGCCAGCTGTAAAATTAACCTTACAATCCACTCAGCCCGTCTCTGAAGTTCAGGAGACACAAGTGGAAAACTGGGGCATCTCATTAATTATCAAGCAGGCCAGCAACAAGTTACCACATTATATGTAGCATCAACAGCTGAAACGCCATCTAAACCAAAGAGAGACAGGAAGGACGTAGAAAGCGGAGGGAGCACAGTGGGAAAGGGACATGTCGAGGACTGAGGTGACATAAGAAGGATTGAAGCCAAAGATGCATGAATAAGGCAGGCAAAGGTAAAAGGGACAGGAGAAGATGCAAAGAAAGGAAAATCAAGAGGCTCATCATCCCATGTCACTAGTTCAAACATGTCTTGCTGAGAAAATACATGTTCAATCAAGCCCTTTACCATAGCTATTGAGGCATTATGAGCTCCCTTGGGATGTGACAAAGTTCACAGTTCCCTAGAAGCTGAATAGCAAGGCATAATAACAATTTTGGCTCACTAGAGTTAAATGAAACATGAGTTGAATTCTCTGCTAACTTTTCTTGCTAAAAATGCTAGCTGCTTGGCTGTCACAGGGACCCTCAAATATCTGTGTGACCCCGGATTCTGATTAGGAGTTCTGATTTCACTGGCTGCATAGCTGCTTTGGTTTAGTGACTGAAAAAACAGTGAAGCCATAGACAGCCTGAAAAATAGTCATTTGGATATTGTTAACATCCTGGCTTTGCTTCTACAGCTGTAATTACTTTTTTTCAGGTCAGTAGGTCAGAAATGTGTGGTGCTGTGTGCTGACCTTAAAAAGGTTACAAATCAGTGCAATGTGGGGCGGTGAGCATCGCAAAGACACATGGCGCACGTTTTGAAAAATGAAGCGCACAGTCGCAATATGAATGGGTCTTTAATTAACTTTTATATTTTTTTCTGGCATGCAAGAGGTCACAAAAAGTCTTTTGCATGCAAAAAAAATACATAATAAAGCTGAACTGGCATGCCATGTATAAAAACAATAATTCAAACTTGGTATGTATATATATAAAAAAAAAATCACAAAACTTGTATATATACAAGTATATATAGGTACTTGCTAGAACTGCTTTAATCACCATAGAAGTTCATGGGAATTTAGCACAGCTTGATTGAGAAGATCAGAAAACTCTTTGAAGGAATTCAGAAGCATCCCAAACTGATCTCTACAGCAAGCTGAATGCAACAAAAACATGGTATATCCCTAACTACACAGACCACAACACTGGGAGTTTTCTGGCAGGAAAGTACAATGACAACTTTAAGGACCTTTCACGATCCTTTCCAACGACTATTATTGCACAATGCATGAACAAGTGTTGTACATACAGCACCATTACCTGCGCTGTGCAGAGGTGAAGGGGAGAGCGAAGAAGCGGCACCCCACCGCACTCTCCCCCTTAACTTGCATTATGATCATTCGTCGTTCATCATCCATGGATCCGCCAGGACGGTGGTTCGGACGGTGAACGATGCACGCTGTACACACCTCAGATTCTTGTCC
Organism: Pyxicephalus adspersus; assembly: GCF_032062135.1. NCBI lineage: Eukaryota > Metazoa > Chordata > Amphibia > Anura > Pyxicephalidae > Pyxicephalus > Pyxicephalus adspersus. Next base: position 20,776,863 of record NC_092871.1, read on the forward strand.
GATATCGGCCCTGAGCTGATTATCAGGCGAGAACCATTGGAAGTGTGTACGTAGCTTATGTCTCCATTCAAAGGTTGCAGTGGATCACAGCTTCTGTGCAAAATTGTGTGGTCAGTGACCAGACTGTGCAGTCTGTCAGGGGTGCTTAAAACAAGGTAGTGGTTAAGGAAGTTAAATGAAAAAAATTTTTAATATTTACATCATCTATGTATTCAGCCAGTTACATTGTCAGTAATATGGATAGTACGGGTTCCTGTACAGGTTACCTGTACGCAGAAAATAAATTAAATCAGCACTCTGCAACAAAAATGGAGCAAACCACAAGTTTCAAATTTCTGCGAATACTACTACACATCTCTTCTAAGTGTTAGAGGACTTTGTGAAAACAGCATGGTGCATAAGTGGCTAACACTTCTGCCTTGCCAGACATCTCAGGTTTAAATCGCATAAAAGATGCTGTACAAATTTTCCATGAATTCCTCCCCCAATCAAAGAACCTACTTAAATGTTAACTGGAATCATTCAAAATTGGCCTATGAGTGGTTGTGGTAGGGACAGAGTTTGTATTTTTGCTGTTTTGGGGGAAACATTGATACGACAGGTTTAATGTTCTCTGTACGGCTCTTGGAATAGGACATGACACTAAGTAAATGAGTAAAAATCTTAAACTAAGATTCAAGCTAAAGGAAGTACAAAGCTTTACCTAGTTCGCTTAGCATACTAAAGTAATTAAACACTTGACAGAATCCAGGGACATCAAACAAATGTCATAGTATTTTGGGTAAGGTTTAGGACCAACACTTTTATACAACTTACCTTATGAGCGTCCCAAAGATTTTGTTGGAACTTCTACAATCTGAATTTCGGACTTATTATCTATTATGTGTGACTATCTATCATACAAATCTATTCATATATCTGTGTAGCCATTTTCCTATTTATTTCACTTTTGTTACTGTGGGCCCCTTGATTTCTTTGGAAACATTACAAATTTGACTATTTCCTTCTGCCAGATCCTGCATCCTTGGCATTACAAGTCTATATCACACCCTGTGCATATCTGCAAAAAGGTTGGATGGTGTAGAAACCAAATTCTATGGAATCTCTGTCTTATAGCATTTTGGAAAAAAAAAAACTATCTTTCCTGACCTCCTGATCATGGAAAGTAACTGAGCTTTTGCAAAATAAACCATTTGAAATGACAGAACAGGTTCAATACCTGGCAAAGGATGTTCCGTAGGTACTCCCCACAGACGTTGACTCCTGTGTTGTCCAAAAATTCTGTGATGTAGCGGAACTTGTCAGCAATGGCTCTGTCCTGGGCTGTGTCGCAGCATCCAAATGATGAATAGGCTGTACAAAAAGTCAGGGGTTTTAATGGCTGAAAGGGTGGTTTATAATCCAAGCACTGTGGGTGTCCTATCACAACACAGGTGTGAAGGACAAGGAAAAGCCACAGGCTAAGTACTAGGTGGATTGTCATGGAGGCAAATGAAGGATTCTAGGAAGGATGCAGATCTTTTTCTTTGCTGGATTCTATATGCTTGTCCTTTTTTTTATCTATGTTGCATTTTTCTTTGTTACTCCAACATGGTACTCATTTCCTTCTCTATTCTTTATTGTCCATAATTGTCTTTCTCTGGTATTGTTTGAGACTGTTGCTTCTCCTTGTTCTTTGATTGTATCTCATCACCAGTTTGTTTCTTTTACCCAGACTAATGAGTGACTCACCTCTCCTCATATCCAGTCATCTCCATTCATTCTCTCCTCCTCTTCTCTGCAATTCTAAATCTCTCCCCATTGTTCTTCTTACAGTAATAGTGGCTTTTCCAAGTCTTTTTTACATTTGTCTCTCAGCTGTTCAGCAATACCTTTGATTTCTTTCCTGAGTTTTGTAATCCTCAATGACTGTATGTGCCTGTCTTCCTCCAGACACACAGCTGCTGAATCTGATCCACATACAGCGTAGTTTCCCCCTCCTTTTCCTCCTCTCTAATCCAGCCCAAATTGTCGCTCATCACCCTCCAAACTTACAACCCATCCCCAACCAAGGACCTCAAAGATTTGTGCTGGTATTTTTGTAGACACAATCCTTTTTTGATCCATGCAAATTAGGTAAATGGAATCTCTAAGTTTACAAATCTTGAATAAATGAAAGTCTATAAGAGTATGTATCTGGTTAGAAAAAGAAATAAATTACTTTGTCATTAATGAAACCCATAATATTGTGAACAAGGATCTAGTAATACAGTCAGTTCGGTCTGATTATTAAAAGTTGATTTGCAACTGGGTATAAGTTTTACTGTCCATAATTACCTTTTGCAGTCTGGTGTTAAAAGATCAAATTTGCAGTATTTTCTCATGTCTGGAACCTTTTAGGATGTGATGCTTGAATATACTTTCCAAGCAAAATTTGAGAATGCTGGAGAAACAGACTTATCTTGCGCTGTGAGCATGCTACCGCATATAATGCAACTTGATGAGTGTTGTCATAGGTACTTCTTCCATTAACTGATTGAAATCCTTAGTGCAAATATTGCCATAGCTGAAAGATTTGCAAAGGTGAACCTAAGTTTTGTATGGTGGCAAACTAAAAGGTGCCCTGAGGTATGTAGACCATATTGATAATGAAGTATTACTGATATTACCAGTTACTAACTTTTGCACACCCCTGCCAATAAAACTATTTTATTTGTAAAAGAAAAAAAGGGAGCAGAACATCTAGAATGAGAACATTTACAGTACAAACCATAAAAAGGCAAAGGTAAAGACTATAACTGTTTTATGGTATACTGTGTTTGAACAGTTGTTTTTCATTGTTCAGATATGAAATAAGGCCACATTGATTGGAGGGGAGAGTCTTTGTTTGCTCCTAAAGGTTAGAGTAGGTCTGCAAAGCTGTGGATTATACTGTTGTAGGCAGAAATAACAATAAACTGTCGGATTTTACACAAGAATGCAAAAATGAGGATTCATTCTGGTACATGTCCAGCTAATAACAGCAGCCCATCCAAGTGAACCTTATAATTATTTTGATCACAGGAAAAAAAAAAAAAAGATTTTGCAGTGCATTATGGAATTGTAAAGCTACCCCTATAGATGGCAGTTCACCATGAAGACTGAATCGACTTGTTAAAAGAAATAAATGGGAGACTGAAACACCTAAATATTCATCCAAGTATTTATGTTTATTCGTTAGTGGAGGGAAGGCAGTCTTGGAACAGGGTTTGTGGAACCCTGGGTGGTAAAGAACAGGGTCCTTTGGCACCTAGGTTAATAAAGGCTAAGGTATACTCTCCCATGGGCTGTGAACTAATCCAGTAGGGTAGGCTGCAGGTTTTGCCCTTTTTGCCCTCCTTTCTGCTAACCTCTTGGGCTGACCCTGCATACTGACCAGAAAAGGCTGATCTCATTTTGCGATTAGAAAACATTTTCCAACCTAGTTGCTATTTTACCCTATTTCTTAGCTGGCCACAGACATAGGTTAATCTTAAAGCTAGGGTCACTTGAAAGAGAACCTGTTAGGATAGCAAGATTTACTATTAGTCATTATAGGTGCATGCATATAAGAATCAGAGAGCATATGGTTGTTGTAGAATTAATAATTTATAATATACCTCCAAGTATGTAAAATGTCAGTATCTCCCACTATTTGCTGTAGTATTCTGCTGGCCACTACACCAACATTGAGTCCTGGTATTACACAGGAGCTGATGAGTGGAACTACAGCATTTATTATTATTATTATTATTAATAATAAACAGGATTTATATAGCGCCAACATATTACGCAGCGCTGTACAATAAATAGGGGAATGCGACTAGGATGAAGGATGCAGCTCTGCAATAGAGAGAGGATCTGTGGAACAAGTAGTGAGACAGGTAACTATTGGTGGTTTACAGTTTTTTTTTTTGTTTGAAAAGCTACAAAAGTCACTTACTTACTTGCATGAGAATTGGTATTCACGGTGCAGGGTGACTGTTGTAATTGCCGAAACAATACTAAAGCATATGGCTGGGCAACGGTTGCCTCATACAACTTCAATGCGTGAATTTAGTGCAATATAAAGGTGAAAATTGTCATTCAGAATATAGGAATTTATTAGAATAATATTTTTGTTTTAATAATATTAAAACATAAAATATATGTTTTTAAATAATGTCCAATTTTTCTGTGGACCACTAAAATTTTCTCACAGCCCACTGGTTGGCGATCACTAAAGTTATGGTGGACACTATAGCCTAGGTACCTATCAGGTTAATGCTTAGTAAAAAAAACTCTACACCCTCTTGAGGGGTCTAAACCCTTCCACTCCACATCTTTTAAATAAATTTAATTTATGAATGTGAATTAATATAGTCAAAGCAAAAAAAATAAAGAAAGTAAGCATGTCTCATTGAGCATCATTTAGTTCTTTTTTTCCCCAGCTTTATTAATATTGGCCTATTCTGCTTCACCCCTTTCGCTCATTGAATTTTTTTTTTCATGTAAGGCTCCGTATCACATTTGGGTGTTACAGTACCTAGGGCAAACTGCATGCAAACACAAATTGACATTCACCCATTAAGGAAGTCTGATATTTTCATAATTCTTCCCAACCAGGGAAGAACCAGGGAACCAGGTCCCTGCATAAGACCTGTGAGAAGAGTACTAAGGCAGGGTGCTGTGATTCCAGGAAGCTATGTACAGCATTTTGCTGGTATATTCACTAGAAATTATCTGCCTACATTGAACAGAAAAGCAAAGACCCAGTGATGGTATTACTGAGTTTATTAGTATTACCATTAGTATACTTAGGTATTACTGGTGTATTAAAGTGGAATCAAAATCCCACTTTTCAATATTACATGATCAGGTAGGTCATTATTGCAGAACATGTTTAATCCTATCCAATAGATACAGCCTAGTTATCCAAAGTTATTTATTTACTCTTCCATATTCATATCCAGATATTCATGTTTTTCCCTATAATATGCAAAGATAAAAAAAAAATTACCAAGTGTACAGCTGTATAAGTAACATCCAGCTAGACACTTTTATACCTTTGAAAACTATTTTAGTTCAATAGCCCCAAGGGTAAAATACTCTACAGAGTTAATGAAGTGGGTGGTCTCTACTTTTGCCAGGTGACAAAAATTCAATTTGTTGTCTGGAATTTAAAGCCCCCTCCCTCACATTGTTTGAACAGAGAATGTTCCTAATTACTCATATGAAAGCTCTGCAGGATGAGTCAGTGACCTGAAGGAGATCACGTCCTCAAGTATCCCAGGCAATGTCGGGATATTTTATTATTTCTATTGCAAAAGAAAGTCCTTGACAATCAATATTTATTCCAAAAACAAAAAAAAAACTTGTATGTGGAAGATTTTGCTGTGAACAGACAACATGCGGTCAAAGGAGCTCTCCATGCAGGAAAGTCTGCAGTTCAACTATTTATTTATTTCATTTAAAGTTAATTGTGGTAATGTACAGAACCAAAATTAGAAAAAAAGTTGTCTCTGTCCAAATATTTATGTACATATATACATATATATATCAAAAATAGGCTTACCACTGAATGCAGAAATATATTTTAGGCTTTATCTAGGTATTTTGCTCCTACATATTTAATTTGATAGTCTGTTTTTCTAATCGCTGATGTGGGAAGAAATGGGAAGCTGCAGCTATCCCAAGTGTTTGGAAGATAGGATATATCCAGCAGAATGAGCCTGCTCATTGTATACAGTGACAGTCTGTTTATTCCTATGCTATATATACAGTGAAACATCTGGAAAAGACCAGCTTAATGTGACCCCCAGAGGTGATCTAAGAGAAAACTTTTGTCTTACTCATATAATTATCTCACTGGATTTACTGTTATTCATTGTGTGGATGCTGTCAAGTTTAATACTGCTATAAATCATTATGTTGCAAAATTTTTGTTATTATTGCCAGGTGCTATAATAATGGACAGAGAAAACGCATGAGATAAAGTACATTGTGTGCTCATAAAACTATGCAATCCTTACCCCACAGCTGGACATCCAAACAGGAAAATTAGCAAAACATTATTGCTGAAGTTTACTCTGCATATATTTTACCTTCACTGGTCCATCGATTTCATTTTATCTACGGATGAATTAAACTGTTAAACAAAAACTTTCTATTGTGATTGTATAAAAATCTTACTTTACCTTGATTTGTATCTCACATATTTCTCCTTTCAGACACTGCAGCTCCCAGTGGGAGGGTTTTAGCAACAGAGGCAGTCCTGTCAATCAAGAAAGCTGTGCCAGGACTAGGAGTGCCCAGATGCTGATTGGCTTGTGAATTAGCAGTGACAATACTGAAAAACACCTTCTACAACAAATTTTCTTATTTCACTATAATAGAAGCAAACAGTCTACATAGGAGCGACAACCTTGCTCTAAATTTAGGAGTGCAACATCATTGTGACATTATCACTGGCAGCTGCATTTGTTGGACTTTACTGACAAACACAGCAGGTATTTCTGGGACTTTGAAAAATCAGTTAGTGCAAATGGATTAATATTTAGGTGTTGCAGCATATATACTGATTTTATTGGCTGCAGTTCTAGTTTAAGTTTACATCATGAAGAAATCAGCAGGGAAAATAGGAATAGTGCATTTAAATATGTCTTTAAAAAGACAAAAGTTTGTATTCCCCATATTACCAGAATACTATTATCCTCCTAGAAAAATCACCTGGAATTAATTTTACCCAAGAAAAGCCAAGTTCTTGATGTTCCTTACATTTTAAAACCCTGCTGCACAGTTGCTAGGAAGCAATTATCAAATTGTAAACGACCTCAGACCCCTGATTCTCCAGCTAAAGTGTCAACTCACATATACAGGAGTATGTTTAGATCATGGATAACACTATAGCATATGTGGCCAACTGATAGGAGAACCACACTATACCTTATGTACAACAATCAGGCCTAGGGCAATATGACAAACCCTGACATGTCATAGTGGTGTTCTTTACAAATGTGCTTTGCGTTTTGCTTGCTGCAGAAGTTAAAGGGAAGGAAACATGCTGAAAAAAAGCCAAAATTATGTGCCTGGTGTCTACCCCAATAACAGAGTTTTCTCTTTTGTGTAACCAGTAGAAACTATGATACACAACAGGCTCTGTGCTGCAGCATACATTTTATGAATGCTTTGGTAAATGCAGTGTGAAGTAAGGTGTATGCCAGAGATCAGATCCCCTCCATATTCAGCTTTAAATTGTTTATCCAGAGTATGGCAAATAAATAAGTAATTGGTTTTCTCTTTATAAAAAAAGCAAGAAATACTTTCCTGTGAAAGGTGCCAGAAGAATTGAAGAAAAGCCTTGAGCACGGCATTTGAGCAGCATTTTCAATACTCCAGGCCATTCAACAGGCAGCCAGAAAATCAAGAGAGTGGAAGAATGGATTATTCAGTACAAGGGTTAGATACATGACACTGCTGGATTAAATCATGAAGTTGTAGACATTAATGTAAAAAGAATTTTATTTCAAGAAATCAGAACAAAAAGTGTATCTACCCAAAGCCAATTTTTTTCTTTTTTTTATAGAGCTAGGAATGGTAAAAGCCTATTTTTTTTGTATCTGTGTCTCTGCTGGGGAGATTCAGTTTGTTTTTTTGTCCCATGTTATGGGTCTTCCAATTGGGACCCCTGTTTGGGTGACAACTTGGGTGTCTAAAATTGCACATTTCTCATTTCTGTGCATATTTGCTCACTTTAGAGAAAAGTCCCCACCCCTTTGAAATCTACTCAGTAGGACACAGACAGAAAAAAAAATCCTAATAGGTTTTTAACCATTCTACCCAAATCAAACGTTTCTATAGGTTCCTATACACAGCAAAATAATTTATATAAAAGGAATGTTTCAAGAAGTCATGGCTATACCACCATGCACCTAAACCAAACCTAAAATACAAGTTGATATATATATAATTTCATCATTTGAATTGTTGCTTGTATTGAAGGTCTATAAGACTGTACTATGGTATTTAGTCTATAGGCAATTAAAAAGAACTATTGTCCGACCTGTTCAAAAATGTTTTTAAACCTATGATGTTTTTATATCTTGCAAAATGATTTTTTTTTTTTTTTTTTTCAAGACACCTAGAATAATTTCTCACGTGTATCAGCCCTGCTGCCTAAGTAGGAACCCTGTGGTATACGAATATTCAGAATTCCTTATACTGTAATTTATGACCCTATAATAATCCACGAAAATACTAATATGATTTCTTTACATGGTCATAATTTTTCTAAAACTGAAATGCAGTTTTGTGATCAGTAGCAGAGTTCTTTTTTAATTTAAACATTATTCGTTATGAATACGTTTAAATTAGCATTTGATCACACAAAGATAACTTTTTTCTAGCCACTCTAATTTGAATGTTGAAAATGTACTCTCATATTCCATCAACCTATATTGCAGGTTAAGTGGTTATTTTTTACTTCTACTGCCTATTCATGCAAAAAGTGATAAAAGTTTTAAGGCTGATCAGTAAGCTCCTGTCTGTGCCTCATGTAAGCTCCTGTTATGACCCAAAACTTTCTTCATCAAACTTCTTCCCATCAGCACACTTAGGGAAACAAAGACTTAAGGTGTAATTTCTAACCAGAAATTAAAATAACTAAACAGGGAGGTGGTACAAGTGAGTGTGTGGATTAGTGGTGTGGGGTTTGCATAGCGTCAGTTTGTCCTTAAAGAGTATCTAATAAGCAATAAATGCAAAGGATGTGTCAGTCCTTAAATATGGTGGCTGACTGAGTTTTCATTTTTAGGCTTTTTAGATTTCACCTAGTAATTATGCAAATAACCCTTACTGTCCCTCGGTGTCCACACTTATTTCTCCACTGTGTCTATAGAAGGAGCTATAGTTGTCATACAGACAGGTCTTCAAACATGTCTACTTTTGTTTATCACCTTTACAGAATAGATTTGATTGGGCTAGTAGTTTGCAAAATAAACTTACATTGTTCATGCTGTCTTTTAAGCTCACAGGAAATGATAAGGACACAGCATGTCTGCCAAGATCAACTGGCATAATATGTACTTGCTGAAAATGTTCATAGCTTAAAAAATAAAACTGATGTAGCGATCACAACTACTACCTGTAACTAATATATAAAAGTAATATTAGGTTTTGAGGTTTCGATTTCACTTGAGTCAACCAGTTAAATCTGTAAAATCAGCATTCGGTGGACTTTACCTAAATACTGAGCCAAATGGCTATGTTAGTGCATAACTCCAGTCATGAATTCTTATCTCCAGTCAGTTTTTAAAATTTCTCCTGATCACCTCTTGTTTCCAGTCTCCAGGACTAAAGGTAGTGAGTGTCCTCTTCACAGCTCTCCCTTTTTAAGGCTGCAGCTCTGACACACCCGCACTGGGTGATGCCACCCTCGTGAGGGGACCGGACGCCGATATTCCGAGCAAGGCTGGCAGAAGCCCTGACCACAAGACCTGCAGTGATGTTTATACATTTTAGGGATGAATAGTGTTTTGCAGCTATGGCAGGTGGTGATTTCATGGTCTGGCACCCAGTAGCTGGGACGTGCAGTTTCCTTTACAAAATCTGTAAAATAATGACAGAATTAACACATTAATTAGAGAACTACAAAGCAACTTTTCATATAAGCTATGCTTGTGCTCTGTATAAACTGTCCAAGGCAACAGGCAAGGAAATTTTACACAAAAAAACCCACAAATTTTAAAATCCACCCTTTGACTTCTGTAGCTGAAAACACGATGAAGCAAGTGCTGTCAGCGTTGTTTGCTTTTCCAAAAAAATTAAAAAATGCTCTCGTCACCTGTAACTGTAAAGAAATAACATGCAGCACATTAAATTCTTTATGAGATATCTGCCTATGCATTGCCAGTAGCACAGCTGCTAAAAGTAAGCTTTCAGTGTACTGACTGGCTATGGAACAAAAACTATCTATACATCAAATCTCAGAGTTTAAAGAGAACATTACCCATAGGATATTTAATTGCAGAAGACATCAAGTCCAATGAGCTCTGAGCAATCTCAGTGACCTTGCGAGGTAACAAACTTCTGCTGTCATCCTCAGTGGTATTGTGACCTAGGGAAACATTAGGAAATTTTTCTTATGATATAGAACAGTCACCTACAAATTCTCTACATCATCTGAGCAGATTGATTTACTGCCAGTTCTTAGCTGTGGTTGTACATTTTTCCTTTCTCAGGCTTTTATCACCTTATTTTATATGTGCTTTATGTCCCTGGGTGGCTATGTCCATATACTATTTTGTATCTTTAAGAGAACATACACCTTGTAATCATGTCCTCCCCGTAAATAGAGGGACAGTGTATTGTAATTCACAAGGATAGCTAGAAACAATATAACTGATAAAAGCGCTGCACAGGCAACAAGCACAGGAAGTTATCAGCTCACAATATTTCTGGCCATATCCTTACATTTTGCAGTCATCAGACATAATAAAATATCAATATCCATATTATGGATATTTTGTGCTAAGGCTAGATTAGGCACTTGATATTTTTGTTTAGCCATGAAAAAGCTAACAAGTATTCTCAGCTTGTCCCAAAAGAAAATGTGACATTGGTGTTGAGTGTTAAGGAAGGGATCTTTAGGAGGTCCCAAATGTTTAACTTGGTGTTGTGTAGCAATTATACTATAAAAACATAATATTATGTTTTTACACTGAAATATTTTAGTTGCTAGTGATATTTGTGAGAAAAGGTCCCTGCTAGGTTCCCTGCAGCACTCAAAAAAAAATGTGATCCATTGGCTGTATAGAGTGCAGGTAACATTACAGAAAATTACCATACCTATCTGTTCTATTATTTTCCAAATATAAAATTTTAGCTAGAGTTTTAATACCTAGGTAATATTCCCATCTAAGCATTTACAATACTAGAAATTTGGACCGATATAAATTGTTTTAAACTTCAAGTTTCTTTATCTAGTATTATTTGGTCAGGATGTGCATTACTTTGTCAGAAAGTGTATTGATTGAATCAGGGATTCCAGTTCACCTATTTAATTATTGGCACATCATTATCATACCACTCACTTTTCACAGGCCCTTTACTGTGGCATTGCTTGCAGACCCGTACAGGAGTTGGTCCCCATCCTCTCTCAGGAACGGGCATAGTCTGATTGGAACAGCTGTGACAGAAACCTTCTCCGCATGATCGGCAATGATGCTTTCTCTCTGCTGACATGAATTCTTTCCTGCAATCATGGCACACCTACAGAAGAACAAAGCTGGTCATAAACCATGGGAAAAATATATGATATCAAAAACGCCAAATAAACACAATGGGGAATTATTTCAATAAAAAAAGTTATCAAAGTGTTTTGATAGAGAGAAATTTATAGTTGGTTTACATTATTACATACATCATATAACATAATGTGAATTATATAGTATGCTGTCTCTTTTTAAAAAAAAAAGGTCAAACCTTTTTTTTCATACGGATGTTGACAGGGCATTCCAAATTACTGGGTTGTCTAACAAAGCACATAAAAATATGTTTGCTAATTATCAAGTTTGAAGCATATCTATTAATTGTTTTTATTGAATGGGGAAAGGTTAGAGCCTATTACTAAAACCTAGTGCTCCAAAAGAGTGATTTTCACGCAATTTCCCAGTAGCTTGATAAGTGTCATCTGATTACCATTAAAGTTATATCCAGTACATTCACGAATAACTCAAAAGGTAAAAATGAAATTGTTGTGAGCTGTGACATTATAACCCTTTAGCCACTGCCAGACATCACTGATAACCAAAAATTCTTCAACAGCATAAAGACCAATACATTCTGACCTTTAGGCTAGGTACACACGTGCAATATTGTCGTTAGTAAATGAACGACTAACGACAGATCAACAATTATTCACAAATATTTTGAATGATCGTATAGTGCACAATTTTGTACATGCTGTAATGATACAATCAAATATCAAAATCAAATATTATCCACCAATAATGTACACACATTAGATACAAACGTTTGAACGATGCATGAAAGTGACGTGTACCGAAAGTGTACCGCAGAACCATTCACGATCACAACAATACATACACACAATATATAGCAAACGATCGTCGCCCAAATGGATCTGCCAGGACAGTCGCTCCTTTCCAGCGACATTCCTTGTTCATCTGTGTCGTTGTCCTGTCATTGTGCACTTTTTTTTATTAATGATTATCGAATGATCGGTCGTTAATTGTATGTAACTAACGACAATTATTGCACGTGTGGACGTAGCCCTAGTCTCCCAAAGCTCTGTTCAGCACTGTAAAAACCATAAGTGGAGAAATCAATAACAACTTTTAAGGTCCATAAAAACATTTTATTGTGAAACAGCCTGACAAAACATGGAAAGATGGACACTCTAGGAAAAAACCAACTTACAGTTATCTCAGCATTTGGTCGCCAGTAGGAGGGAGCCACATTGTTAATCAGCCAGGAGGTGACCATATTGGTGGGCCCCGATGTATACTCATTCACAGAGTGGATGACAAAGTTCACTCCATCCAGCACACGCTGGGCTGCATTGTGTTGGTCTAGTGAGTAAGAGTCACTCTGTAGGAGAAAACACATTTATAAGGCATATAAACAGTATACATCTAACCAAGCTGGAGGTCTGATAGTGGTCTACTGATCAAAATTGTTCATAACGAAATGCTATGAAATAGCAATGGTGATCAGCCTGCTATTAAGATATTAAGACAGGATTCCAAAAAAGTCTTTGTTGTGTATTGTGTGGGATTACTTTTACTTTGCTACTAATGCCTTGACTTTTACTTTTGCCTTAAGCCTGCCAGCTCATAGCCCACTGCAAATGCATTATTAGCCCACTACACAGGGTAGAGCTTTGGATCATGTGTGTAAAGAGACTTCCACAGCAAAGTAAATCTGACCTCAGACAGTCACAAAGCAGACTTTCTGGACAGGAGATCCAATAGCTTGCACCTTGTGAACTTACACAGAGAATAAGGCTTTAGAATACAAGCCTTAAAGTAACCTAGTCACCCTTTTTGAGACAAATCTGCTACTGCAAGACAAGGTAGTAAAATACAGAACCTGACCTTCTAAAACACCAAGCTAAAACTACACTCCTAGTACTTCATATAGGGGTATAGCCTACAGGTGAGGAGGAACTTTTGCTCTTAATGTCGAACTTCCTACAGGGATGGTTTTTAGCTCCTCAATCATGCTGTGAGCTCAAACAAAGACATTAGAAGGTTGAAAGTGGGTGTTTAATCAAACTGTGTTTCCTCATGGCGTAGCTACAGCCCTATGGTTCCCAGAGTTTGGACCTCCACCACCCATCTTTTCCATGGCAGCTCTGTCCCATCACTTATGGTCATCTAAATACAGAACTATGCACAACAGAACTTTTTGACAAGGCACCTTTACATCAGAAGCGTCTCTTTACACCAGAAATCTCCCACTGGATCTAGATCTTGATCATAATCTCCGCAACACCCATTTCCTACTCCACTGGCTATACGATCAAACACCAAATTAACTTTTACTACCACAGCAAGCATGTTACTGCAATGGATAGAAGTGGCAGACATATACAGGAAAACAATGAAATTTGAAAACAAATTACAACCTGGTTAATATGAAAAGAACAATTGCTGGGGCTTCTACTGAAGCTGACATGATAATTTACACCATTTAGTCAAGCTTTCAAAGAATAAACAATAACTATCTCATCTACGGGCAGTTTTTCAGGCAATTATTTAAATCCTTGTTTTTTTTCAGTTGTTGATAACTTGTGAAAAACAAAAGATTCCTTTTTGTATGGTAAGACGAGAATTATGTAATCATATGGTCAGGGAAAACTGCTAATGTAATATAGCTAAAAGAAAGCATATTTATTGCTTGTAAAAGATTTATAAAAAGCCTCTTAAACACTTTTAGTCTAAGAGGAGATTAACAGTATTCACACAATCTCATATATTAAGAATGTTAGCTTTGATGGCTGTGGTGTGCAGTCTAGCAGCTGCTGGATGGACAGAATGTAATATAAATCTGTGCACACATATTGGGCTGCTTACTAACCTCTAACCATCATCCTACCCTTATATACAGACTAATAGAGGATGATAATATTTAGTTACCTCTGACCAGACATGTCTAACTTCCTGTCGTACAACTGATCCATCAGGTTCTCTATTTCCATACCAGTACTGCCGGCTACGATAGATAATCCCGCAAACACGGCATTCCAGGACATACCTGCAGGCAAGAGATACAATATTTCAGAACTTCATTATTTTTGTCAAACTTATATAATTAAATTTCAACACCATCGGCTTTACTTGGCATGGCACATAATACCTAATTACAGAGCAAACAACATTATGTTTATCAAGTTGGTATAAGTCAAGTAGACAGTTAATATCAACTAGTACAATAAATTGAAACCAGAAAATGTCAACGTACCCAGACCAAGCAAATTTGGCTAGGCCAAACCAAGGACTGTCTGTGGATGCCACAGTTTTGGGAATAACAATGACCTCTCGTCCGCCCTCATAACACCTCTATTAAAAAAAAAAAAAAACAAAACAAAAAAAAAAGAAGGCACAGGATTATTGTAGCTTTGAAAGGAATGATCATTATGGAATGAATGAAATATAGTTTTACTAATCCATTTGTTATTCTATCATAAGGATTCTTTTTTTAGTAATTCAAAGTGAGACAAAACTCCCCAAGATTCAGCTTTGCCACCCAGAAAATGGGGGGTAATAAAAAGTAGTTCCTATCGTTTTAATATAAAGTTAGAGATCTTACTACATACATTCAAATAGCTGTAAAAGAACCATTAAGGTACTTTCTATGCAAGTTTGTGTGTAGTGATGTAAAATCTAAGTCAGTTTTCCCTTTGTTTCAACATAGCTATATGCATTTCAGATTTAAAGCCCAACTCGTGCTCAATCTAAACAAAATATAGACTGAGCAAGGTTTAGAACCGGTTATATTTTATTGCTATCTGTAGTTCGAATACTTTGATTCTTGCTGTTGATTTGATTTGGTTTCAGACAAAAAAGTATTTAAATACTATGATACTCACCTTACAGATAAAAACTTTATTGTTATATTCATGAGCAAACTGACACAAACCATCTGCCTGGTGGGGAGCACCATCCTTCATATGATTCATCCTGTTTTTGCAGCGTGTCCTAAAATTTATAAATAAATAATTTACAAAACACAGGTTAATGTACCAATTCACAGGCAACATTTGCTGCTGCAGATTTATGCTGGATAAAGGGACAGCAGATATTTTTTGGCTCTGTTTTTGCTGTGCTATGAGAACATGTAGGTATAAATCCTGACTGGGAAACATGTAGACAGCTAAATCATTATGTATTATAAACAACTGCCATTTTTTAAGGATTAAATGTAATTCCAATGTGAAGTACAGCTATCCCTTGCCATTCATAAGTACTAGAAGCGGTCAATACCACTCCCTGTTGGGCACGTGCAGTTAGTTAGGTATACCTACTTCTGTTAGCCGCTATGCCTGTTCCAATCTACCAAGTCAAAATCTACTATACATCAGCTCTGCTTCAAGCTCAGTGGTGAACCAAGTGCCCATTGATATTTGTAAGACCTCGTTAGTACTAGTCGAGAGCAGTGGAATCAGTAAATACCCAAGCAAGGTTTTTCCATGCAAAATCATCAGGTATTATTTTAATAACAGTTGCAGATTTTAAAAGATATTCAAATATTACTTAAAATACATTTCCGTTATTGGATTAAGATGTCCTTTAATTAGCGTAAAAAGAAATTTTGTTGGCCATTAGCCACAAGCAGGCAGAGCATACTTACTGCACGCAAAAAATAAATACCAAGGAATTTGGTATGAAAGCAGTGCATGGACTTATTACAATGAAGTGTGCTCCATTTGTACCCTAGTAAGAGAAGCACAGCTATAGATTTTACCCTATTATGTTTGGTTCGATATAGCTAAATTGTTTTCATGCAGCCATCTCATTTCAAGTCATTCTTAACCTTGTCAAATCACATATAAAAATATTTTGAATGATGCCTATTCACGTTAATATGCCATAGATAAATTGTATAAAAAATATAACTGTTATCTAAGGCTTAACAAACAACCATATGATTCATTTGTCAGAGGCATTGCTTATGAATTTTACCCTGTCCATGGCCTTCTTCCTACACAACATAGTAGGCCCTTGAGTGCTTCAGGCTAGGAAATGGCTTACATTAATTACATTTAATCTGTATTAAATAACGGATGACCAACCCTACTCACTCTTGGAGGGTCCTTATCCTAGCAAGAGTGGAGGGTCCTTATCCTAGCAAGAGTGCACACCCAATTGTGCTCCTGCATTGTCCACCTGCAACACCAGTTTCTGATAGAAAGTACAGGCTGGATGATTCAATAAACTGTTTGAGACCTGCCTGGAATGCTGCCATGCAGCCATGTCTGCTCAACCCCAAAAAACAATTGTTACTGTTGCACTGTGTTTAAAATTAAAACTCATTTGGTTGAGGTTTAAAGCTAATTTAATTAACTAATTTTAATGCATCTGCATATCCTTTCTTTAAATAATATGGTCATTTGTCTCCTGAACCGGAATTATTGAAAATGATTATTTTGTACTTTTATTTTCAGCTACACATTATGTAAGGTATTCTTTTCTGCTTTAATTAAAAAAAAAAAAACTTAAAAGGCTTATTACACTCAATGCACTCAGTGCAATTCTATCAGAAATTTCAAATATACAGGTAGAGTCTTTTAACCTTTTAGTTGTGTTTATTTAAAAAATAAAAATATATACAATTCAAAAAAATAGATATACAATATGAGTAGAAAATGTTATTGATATATAATATTCAAATAGGGTTGACCACGTACATTATATTTCCCATTAAAATGTTTTTTTCAGTGCTCTAGGCCTGTGTAATGTCTGTATTACCTGCAACTAAGGCATCGCAGTGAACAGGTGAAATATTCATCAGGGAAGAAAGATGTGATTTGAACCTTATCATCTGGAATATCACCAGAGAATCGCTCACTTAGGCTCTGCATGGAAAACACAGCAAAGAAAGTCAATGCATATCCCTCCTCCATCTATTCATCCAGGTCATGAAGAGAGATGTATACAAAGAAATAAAGGAAAGGTAAGGTGCACGCCTAACTTATCTATTAAACATATATATTGAACAGGATTTGTATAGCATCAACATATTACACAGCGCTGTACATTAAATAGGGGTTGCAAATGACAGATGTGAAAAGACAGATACAGACAGTGACACAGGAGGAAGAGAGGACCCTGTCCTGAGGAGCTTACAATCTTGGTGAGGGAAGTGTCACACAATTAGAGGGGAGATATGTGGTGGTGGGAAGTAGTGAGGGTTTTAAGAGCCAGAAGTAGATGGTTAGGCAAGTTTCAAAAAATGGGTTTTGAGTGCTCTTTTAAAGGATGTGGAAGACCACTTCAGAGAGTCAGGGCAGCTCTAGAAAAGTCTTGGAGCCGTGCGTGTGATGAAGTTATGAGTGAGGAAGTCATTAGTAGCTCACTGGAGGAGCGGAGAGAGCGGCAGGGGGAGTTTTTTTCTATCAGGTCAGAAAGGTAAGTGGGACAAGAACTGTGGAGGGAATTAAGGCAAAGCACAGGAGCTTGAATTTGATTTTAAGGTGAAATGGAAGCCAATGAAGAGAACTACAAAGAGATGCAGCTGAAGAGGAGTGGTGGGAAGGATGGATGTGTCTGGCTGCAGCATTCATATTAGATTATAGAGGAGAGAGTCGGGTTAGTAGAATACAAGAGAGGAAGAGGTTACAGTAGTCCAGACGAGAGATGATAAGAGCATGTACAAGGAGTTTGGTGGTCTCTGAGGACAGGTAGGAGCAGATTTTGGAGATGTTGCATAGGTAAAAGTGACAGGACCTGGAAATGTTCTGAATATGGGGGGTAAATGACAGGGCAGATACACAGGTGACGCCAAGACAACATGCCTGACGAGAGGGACGAATAACAGTGCTGTTAACAGCTAGAAATATGTCAGGGGGAGATTTGGAATTTGAGGGGGGGGGGGGAAGATGATGAGTTCTGTTTTATCCAGGTAGAGATTCAGAAATCAGAAAACTCAGACAACCATGACGAGATGGCCGACAGACAGCATGCAACCTTGTCCAGGACTGAGGGAGACAAGTCAGGGGAGGACAGATAGATTTGAGTGTCATCAGCATCCAGATGGTACTTGAGCTTATGAGACTACTGAGGGAGGAGGTGTACAGAGAAAAGAGAACCGGTCCAACGATCAACAGGGATCCTAATATTAAATATAGATGGTGCAATAGACACTTCTGTAACTTCCTTAAGACAGACTGTACAACTTGAATTGCCTTGCCACTCTTTTAGATAAAAAAGACAGCTATAAAAAAACCAAAAAATTGGACATCAGGCAAAATAAAAAAAGCAGGAGACAGTATTAAGCCACTGACAGTGGCAATCCTACAGGTCATACCTGTAAGGCTGTGAAAACATGGGAAAGTGGTCTGGATGAGCGAGTGGATGTATCCATAATCTGCTTCTTGACTTTGTCCTTTAATGGCGAGAAGTCAGTGGGTGGGACCACAGTTTTGGTTCCTACATAGTGGATTGAGCTAAAGGCATCAGGAGGAGTTCCCAAATCATGGAATCGTTTCAGGAGGTCTGTCTCTGCCTGGCCATGAACCTTGCTTCCTGCAGGGAATGGGAAAACATGGATAATATAATGCAAGGGGACCAAAACAACATTAAAGCATAACCTAGCAAAAACAGTATTTATATACAGTCATCTATGGGCTGGATCATTCACTGATGTCCTTTGCTTTTAAATGCTCCAGCAGTGAGATTTAAGGGCTCTATCCCATGCCCACTACAAGGACCCTAAAAATTAATTTGAATGACTGCAAGTGCCTTACATTTTCCAGGGATTGCTTACCCCAGGCAAAAAGGTATGAACCAATGAAAACATACATGTACAACACCTGTTCCAACTGCTGCATAGAAATAATTTGGGAAAAAGCCTTACCTGATGAGAACATATCCTGATTGTTACAAATCATTGGAGATCCCAGTGTGCTAAAAGTCCTGTGTGTTGATATTTGTGTAAGGGTGTAAACAAGTCTTACATGTAATTCAAATTTTACATACTCATGGCACTATATTTCTATGTGGCTGGATTCACACTGTTCTGTGTATGTTGTACTTATGGAAAAAAAACAGAATTCTACCTTAAATCAGGCAGTGTTTTATTGTAGAAAGAGACAGGCCATGTACTTACATGCCTGATAACTTTTCTCACCAATCGAAAACTGCTCAGATTTTACCAGGACTGAATGAACCACGTCATCCTGGCCACGCCATACAAAGGTGGCCGAAGATCAAAACAAGAACAGAAGAAGGAAAAAGATGGAGGCACTCACGACAGAAAGGGAGCAGATGAGTCTATTAAAACAATGATACCTGTATGTAAAAACTGATAACTTGGTTTCTTACCATAGCCCAGCAGGTCAGTCCGAGAGGTCTCATGGAAGATTATGAGGGATGGTCCAAGACTGGAGAGTGTTACCTCCAGCCCACAGCGGCTAGATAAGGCTTTCAGCTCAGGAGTAAAGAATTTTAGATATGCTTTGGAGGCATTCCCCAAAAACTGGAACATATCATTGTGTAATCTCTCTGCCCTGGTTCTATAAATCACCAGATCGGACACGGCAAGAACTTTCAGGAGGAGACGTAGGCGCTGGTTCTGTTTATCTGTGGCCCCCAGTAGGCCTTCTGTATCCAGCAGCACCAAAGACAGTGCGGGGTAGTATGAAGCCCAGATCCCCACTGTGCAGGAATCCTGGGAAGGAGAGGTTCTGAACACCTCCAGACCCCCGAAAAACATGTGGTTAAGTGTGTGTGACTTGCCATCTCCAGTATTCCCAAAAATACTGAGAACTTTGACAGGTTCCTGTTGACCACATCCAAGTCTCTTGATAAAGTCGGCTATATCTTTTACCTGCAAAAAAATGGAATTATTCAGTCACATTATAGCCATATTGCATCTTATATTTGGCAATCGGAGGTCTTTCATTTCTGGTAATCCTGGGGCATGTAATGGCAGTACATGGGATTAAAATAAAAAAAAAATGCATTTACAAAACAGAAGGACAGCATATGTGTTTGGACTATGACACTTATCTTACATTATAAAAAGTATACATTAATAAATTAAGCTGTAAAGGCTCTTTTTTTTTTTATAAAACAGGGAATCAGACATTCCCTCAAACTGGGAATCTTCCAGGTCCATGTCTTTCAATGCCAGTAATTGATTCCTACCAGGAGGTGTTTGAGGGAATGTAAGTTTATAAATAAAGCCCTAAGTATACATGTACAGAACATTTGGAAATTAGTTAACCGGGCAGCCATACCCCAACCCTGTGCTGCTGCAGGTAAAAAAATCTGTGAGTGATACCATGCTGCACCCTTTGAAATATTCTTCTTTTGCACCCTGGGAATCACAGGAAGTAAGTTGATTAATGGTGGGCATCATTATATTATTAAATATCATTATAGTGGGTATAGAAGCTGTTGGTGGATCTATACTTTATTTGGTCCACAGAACCAGGCTTTAAATAAATATATTAGGAGACGGATATGTAGGCCGCTATTGATAAATGTGACCGCTAGACAACTAGCATCTCCAGAGGGAGGAGGCCAGCAATTGTCGTCTGTAAATTTGTTGTAAAGGAAGAACTACGCTGGGGTCTGTGACAGACCCACTGTTGTCTTGCATGGCATTTTATTTGCCAATTATTGCCAAATAAGACCATTAGAAGCTGGGGCGTGCAAACATAGAGCACCATTCTTTACTGCAACTCTTAGTTGCCATTTTTTCCAGTGATTGAGAATGATGCAGTCAGTGTAGGGGCAATGGGGTTTGAGTTATTCACCCTGTAAAGTTGCCACACAATGCTGCAAACCTTATGAAAGATGGAAACTAAATGGCTTTTATTAGGTAAAATGGAGAACTGCTAATCCCCTCATTATTATTGAAACAAACTAGAGCATTGTACAGGGTTGGTTGCTATGCAATTTTATCATTGCTGAAATGCAATATGTACACGGTGCATGGTGGACATGATCAGCTGCCTGCTCGAATTGAATCTCTTTTCAAGTGCCTGCAAAGAGATTTTCAAAAGGAGGATTTTGTGAATCTTAGAAAATGCCCATCGTAAAAGCCTGGGCAACAAGCAAACAAATAGGTGCCCGCTCAGTGGTATGTGTACACCAATTGTCTGTGTAAACAAGAGTAAACACTGTCACCCTAGGACAAGAACAGGAACACAAACGTGGAAAGAAATAAGAATCCTAAAAAACTGTAGCAGGGCCACAAATATAAGGGGCCTCATAAAGTTGTCACAGACACACTTATTTCTTTCAGAGTGAAGTTGCCTGCAGTTGCTGGGGAGAAGCGGAAATGGGTGTGGCTGTGAAATCGGGGTGATCATCAGATTGGTGACTGATATTGTGGCGGGAAAGTTGACATCCAATCATGATGCTCTTTGACCTTTACACAGAGTAGGAAGCTGGGAGTTTTGTGAGATTTACCTCAGGAGTGCCCACCCCTCAGGGGAGGCAAAACTGGCTGAGCCATTCTTTTACTTCAGCCGTCACCAACCTGTGGTCCGTGGGAAAATGTTGGCGGTCAGAGGCTCTGGCCGGTGTCAGGACAAAGACCCCTCTGGGGGGGGCGCACCAACAAGAGCCACGGACCATGTCCTCTGTACGGATCGCAGGCTCGGGGCGGTCGGTGGGTTGTGTCTCTGGACAGACAGGGACCTGCGATGGGAGAGTGAGCGGGTTCTGGCATCATGACGTCATTATGGAGGAAGTTTCTTCACCTTTGAGTGACACACGACTCCCTGCGCATGCACGATCCGGAGTCTGTGAAATTTGTGGTCCATGACAACCAAAAGGTTGGCAACCATTGCTTTACATAATCACCCCTCTGTCCATGTTGTGGTAGACTAGGAGACCATCTAGAACAGGGGTGACAAACTCAAATACACAGTGAGCCAAATGAAAAATGTGGACAAAGTTGCGGCCAACCTTGATATTTACTGAAAAAATATCTAAACTTGAGGAAGGTCGCTAATGAATGTCAACAGAGAAGAGGGCGCTTGTGGATCCTGATTGACGTGCCAGCAGAGCATTCTGGGATTTGTAGTATTAGCGGTGCACTGTCTAACGGCGGGCTAGCTCTAGTAGACATTTGGTATTTTCTCGTGAACCAAATATAATTACAGTACGGGCCTAAATTTGACACCCCTGACTGTGCTGGGCCATTGGTAGTAGAAACAGGCACCTAGACTGGCAAAGGCCCAGATGTAAAAACAAGTGACGGGCCTGGTGTCGTTTCTGTAGCTGTGGAGAAGGAAGGAGGAGAGTGAAGCTGACCCCAGATCATTAGGGATTTGGGGGTGCCACCAGGTTTTTTCTCCAGACTACCTCCATGCTGAGGAGGAAATGGAGGACAGAACTAAACAGAGTGCATGGCACTGCTAAGACCAGGCTGTCGGTTGGCACAGGAGAAGGTCCCACCAAAGAGAGTCCATAACGTATGCCCAGACAGAAGAACCGGACCCGGGGGCCGGCACAGGGCCAGCAATACTGCCACCACAGGGCCGGGCACAACTAGTGAGACATTCACCTTGTAATATTCTATTAGTCTCACATTTCCCTGACTTCTATAGTCTCTGATAATCTAGTTCTGACTAACACATTTTATGTGTCACCTTTATGCTGGATTCATACAAGGAGTGTCATGATTGATGTGCAAGGCATGCAGGGTGCAAGCGCTGCAACACTCCCCCTCCTCCACCATAGAGCTCCGTTGCTGGAAACGATCAATAACAATTTCCAGCAACTCTAACTGAGCATGCGTAGGGAGCTTTAGAAATTGAAGGGCCTTTAAGGGCCCATTGTAAATACATATGCAGATGCATTGAAACACACAGACATAGATGTGAACAGGCCCTAAATATGGTTCATTTCTGACAATGGGCCCCGGAAACGATGATGTGCACAATTTCAGTGCGCTCTGATTATTCCTTTGTGTCCTGGGTGCATAAATTTGCTTTTGCTTAACTTCCTGAGCTGTAACCCTAAGTGTAGCTCGGGGTAAAAAAAAAACAGCTGAAAGCGGTACCCCAGAGCCAAACTCAGGGAAGCTAAAAAAAATAAAGGCTTAACTGGTCCCACCGGAATCCTCCAGTGTCCTGCCATCGTCTGAGTGTGTCCTCTTCCTCCGATCTGTCCCCCAGCGAGTGCGCTGACATTCCCGGTAATGTCGGTGCGTGCCGAATTTAAATTTATTTTGTATTGGATTCAATAAAAAATAACTGTATTTTTTTTAAAGTTTATTATTATATATTGGACAAATTTTGGTAAGTTATGCCTAAGAATTACAGGCCCACAATGTAAAATAAATTTTCATGAAAGACGATGTACCGCTTTTAGACACATAACTAGGAGGTTAAAATATGTGCACTGATCTATTTTATTTACAATAAATATTTCTTTTTTTCCAGCCCCATTTGCACAGCTCTATCCTATGACCCCCAATAACAGAGGGGTTCCATGTGTCCCCTACTGGCTCTGGGTCAGCTGACACCCAGGAGATGTCACGTGCTCCTGCTGGATTAATGGTGAGACGATTGTGTACCTGGGTCACGTGACCACCTCTCCTACATGGCACAGAATCTCTCTCCAGCCTCTGACATCACTTAAAGTGGCCGCACTGCATATTTTACACATAAGTGTTATATTGGCGATTTACAAGTTAATAATATCAATAACTTTGCATGGTTTGCTTATTAAACAATCTACAAAGGCTGCCTACCTGCAGGCTTTCATCTTCATCCACCAGTAGAAAGCTAACCGCATCCTCCTCAGTCTCGGTGTGGTCCCCCATTGATGTCAGGGGGTCCTCCAGGAGTATAGCAGACATGGTAGTGGCAGATCAGCTGTAGGAGCAGGACACTTTGCTGGCTCCATGGGCAGACATTGTACCTACCGTGCACTTTCACTTTCTATGTTTACAAAAACAGATCGAGCGGCTGCACTGCCACCTAGTGTTCACATGGATTATTACAACAATGACTTCCAGGAGCTTCCTGTCTGGGCCACAGTCCCATGACAATGCATTGCATCTCATTCATCAACCTACAATGACATTCCTTAACACCAATTCATTACCAGACAAAAAGTAAACATATACAAAGTATACCTAAACACAAAAAGAAAATTGTAAGGCCATGTTGACATTGGCCCTGAGTTTGCAGTGCAGTTACAGCTTTCGGATCCCAGTGAACTGTTGCCAAGTAGCTTCTCTTCATGATAGCTCCATTGAAAATGAATTGGGATAGCGGTACTGGAAATGGAACTGGTATCGCCTACTGCTGCCAGCTATCAAATGTGCAGACTCTGGTTCTTTAAAGAGGAACTAAACTCAAAAGTCCTCCCAAAAATCCACTTACCTTCAATCCTGCAGGGCAGTCTATCAGTCCGGAGGTCTCTTCCATCTGGTCCCTCGTCGTCCCGGCATCCATCTTTGGGTGCCGCCATCTTCTCCTCTTCTTCTGGGTTCTTGTTCCTACGTCAGCCGACCCAGCCGCGAGATCGGGTGACGTCGATGGGAAAAAAAACTTGCCGACCTCACTGAGCGTGCAATATTTTTACCTTTTGACGAAAGGGCTCCTTCTGCACATGCCTGATATGCTCGGTGCACCCAAGAGCCGCCCCCAGGATGCGTGACTTAGGTGTCCTTGGGAGGCTTTGCACACCCATTCATTCGGAGGCTGTGCTTCACAGGTTTTTTTTTTAAAAAAAGGGTGTTGCATCTTAAAAAAGAACAAACAAACAGAATTTTTACTTTATATAAAGGGGTTATCTACCCTTTTATGTAAAGTGAAAATTCTAAATTTTGGGTACGCTTTAAGAACCAGCGCTGTAATGCAAGTGACCAAGTGGCTGGCAAGTAAAGGTGTCAGCCGCTGGAAGCCGTGCCTGCGTCTGTTCTGAACCCATTTTATATATTACAACTTATTACAACTTTGTATGTGGTTTCTGCAGGAGATTCCTTTTCCAGGCCTTTCCTGATGCTTCTTCTAGTTACACAGTTCTGGTCCTAGGATGACAACCTGCATTCAATGCACTGTCTCTATAAAAGAGCAGTGTCACCCCATGCTGATCTTCTGATTAGAAATATAAACACTCCTAAACTTCATTACTAATAGAGGTGTATTTTGTAGTTCACAGAAAGTGGCTGCACTAACAAGGACAAAGGATTTTATGACAGAATCAACAGGTATTTTTCTGCGCATGCCTGAAAATAAAGAAAATTAATGCAACCACTGCATCTAAGGATTGATGAGCTGCAGTATAGTACATGTTTGTTCTTGGCTTTATATACCCACTTTACAATTTAACATTTGAACAATTACTTTTACTGTTGCAACATTCACCTGCTCCTCACCATTTGTCATTCAGTCATTTGCATTGGGTTAAGAATGGGCCTTTCCCTTCAACCCTCAAGTGATTGTTCAGAGACAAAGCAATGCAGGATGGGTAGTGGGGTGTCACATGTACATTATACTTTGAAGCAAATGCTACATATGCTTTTATGTCACACCCCATAGGTAGGGGTGATTAGGTTAACTGCTTTGGTTTGCCTTCAAACCAAACCGTACAGTATAGATTATAAAAAAAAGCCCCACAGAAAAAAAACAGATACTATTACTCTATTGGTACTATTGGCCACAGGGCAGTAAATTACACCAGCACACATACTTATGTGTAAAGCACATTCTGTGGGCCAGCATCATTGTGACAGTGTAAAAGCTAATATTTCTGGGA
The DNA here is from genome assembly GCF_032062135.1 of Pyxicephalus adspersus. Lineage (NCBI taxonomy): Eukaryota > Metazoa > Chordata > Amphibia > Anura > Pyxicephalidae > Pyxicephalus > Pyxicephalus adspersus. Next base: position 20,802,809 of record NC_092871.1, read on the forward strand.
TCATGCATTGATCCCTTATCAAGGAAGTGACATATGTAGTTCTTGGCAATAGAAGATATTTTTTTAGGTATCCAGTGAATAATCAGGGTGGTGGGTGATTGTGGTAAAAGTAATAAAACCACCTTAACTTAATTCCCCCGTATCATTTACATATCTTCCCCTTCCTCTTAGATTGTAAGCTCCCTTGGGCAAGGTCTTCTTCTCCTCCTGTGTCATTATTTGTTTCTGTTTGCCATTCGGGACCCCTATTTAATGTACAGAGCTGCGTAATATGCTGGCCATATATATATAGAATAATAATACAGTTTATTAATAATATCTTCATTTCTCTCCTCTGCTGTTCCAATTATCTTCCAGGAGTTTAGAGGTGTTCTTGTAAGCTTCCACAGGCTCAGGGCTCCCCATGTGATAAATAAAGTCACATGCTTCTCATATTTGAAAGTACAAGTATAAGAAGAAGAAAGTCAGTGTATAATGGGTGGTAAATGGGGCAATAAGGCAAAATTGTTAAATTGTTCCGACTGGGAAAGCATGTATTTACTTACAAGATGAATTCTGTCTCAATTTATGTTGTTTGTAAGAACACAAAGGAGATAAAACTACCACACTGTTCTATATATAGTATGTTGTAAATGAGGTTATAAGGACCTACAAGATGCATTACATATGAGAAAGCTATCTGTGGCCTTGGATCCTTCCCCAGCATTATCTTCCACATCTGTTGTGTGTTTTATCCACTCGCCACTCTCACTAATTAGTTTCTGGATTTATATGTCTTCCTGAGCAGCTTTACTGGGTCTTGGTAGCGGAGCTGGGTCCCTACCATTCTGGGTTCATATTTCCTATCCACCAATGTCAGCGATAACACAATACAAGGGGTATATGGTAAATGATTCCTTCCACTTGATAGCATAAAATGTGAATTCTGCATGAATGAGCATCTTTGATATGGAAATTTACATCTATGCAATGTAATTTTCAAACTCTGCAGCCTGATGCTCAACTTGTATATATGTTAACCAAAATAAATTGTAAGAATCTATAAAACCAAAAAATCACCAGAAGCCTCTGGCCTCACCAATTCTGGTGACGCGGTCTCCTTATTCACAGGACACAATCATAGCGCTTTCCATAGACTTGTCAGTGGTCAAACACAACAACGAGCAACTCATAGATGCACTGGTTTTCCACTTTTACTTGACCAAATGTAATAACTAAACAGTCCTAAATTCATATATCAATTGCTTTTATAAGTCAATGTTTGCAACCTTTTTCCTGCCCCCCACTAAAAATTGGTGTACTTTGCAAAACCTAGACTGGGTTCCTTGGTCCTAAATCTGACATGCAACCAGTGTATAACCACAAGACTTCAAATAGACATGAGTTTTTTTGACTTTTTAGGAAAGGGAAAATAGTAACATTTACAAGTAGATGGCACTCCAAGTGGATTTTTTTGGTTGTTCTTGGAAGTTCTTTTTTGGCTTTTTTGCACTACAGTTGACATTTAAAAATCCGGCCTTCAATAATCCAGATCCTTCAGTTTTCCGGCATGGATTTCGAAGCACATTTTCAAATTTACATTGTTTTCTGGAAGCGCTGTTTATGTTTTGATGGTGCGGTGCTGTACTCCAGATTCAGCTGTTAGGTCTTGCTTTTCCTCCACAAATTGTAGCTGTTGCTGAGGATGCTGTTACTGTCAGTCATGAAGATGATCATCCTGACAGCCCATCTGCTATTTAGCTTCTTTTCGAGGGTACAGTAATGATTAAAATTCTGAGGCACTATTTTGTTTGGTTAAACCTAAATTCTGTAAAACTGTTTATTTAGTTGGTGAACATTAAAATTTCATTTCCTTTTCCTTTAGTGTCATTTCATTTAGTGTTATTTCATTTTAATATATACAGCACATACAACTTTCAAAAATCCGGAATTTTCGAAAATCTGGCACACCTGAGGTCCGGAGGTTGACAGATTTTTGAACCTGTACTGTTTTGCTGAAACACAAAGCAAAGGTGCAGTTGGTCCTCAAGGTCCACCAGCTTTGTGTGTTTTTCTTACCACCAAACGTTTGTACGACCGATATAAGCCATAAACTCGGCTGCCACCCACTTATTCACAAATTCATTGGCCCATTTTTATGTACTACAGTTTCCTATTCTGTTGAACAGTGCTATATAGCTTCATTTTCATGAATGCTGACACAGTATTGTTATTGGTGACACTATATATTATACAATTGAACCTAATCCTAACTTGGTATGGACCTGTTTGCTTGGTCACATCAGCATGGTTTTGATCCTGTAAACCTGCTATTGGTGCCATTGTAATTCTGAATTTGTCTTAGCTAAGTATGGTGATATATACTACTGGATCTGTTGTTTTGATATTCATATGAAGTAAGAAGAAGTTTAATCTCTGGGTATGGAAGGGATTCTTCACAGTAAAATCTGAAAATGGGGAATAGATTCCCTCGGGAAATAGTTGTAACACATTTCATACAATGTTTTAGGAAAAATGTGGATGCACAGAATATAGCTGGGTTTAAAAGTTTAAAAGTATTGATACCAGAGATTATTGATCCCGAGAACATCCGATGGCCTTAAGGAACTAGGAAGGATTTTTTTTACCTATTGGTGTAAACTGAACCAGGATTTATGAGTTTTTTAACTGTTCTCTGGATCAACTAGGCATGTATGTTTTTGTGTGGAATAATCAGGTCTTCTAGTATGTTTATTTATGTCCCTCAATGGTATGGAACTCAATGGCCCCTAATCTTGCTAGAGTCTTACTCAGAGTGGCAATATATGCAGATGAGTGGGACCTCAGCAAACAAACATTCTGCAGAGTATCCATCACATAAAAATACCCCAAACATTCATGTTTGTGCAATAACTGGATCCCTTGTTGCTGGCCTTAAAATCAGATGGGGTGGCATAATTGCCCTAGGTGGGCAGACAGTATTAACCAACCTGCCACCTACCAGGAATAAGCATTTCTGCAAGAAATCATGAACATCAGTATAACCAGGACTAGCTTTTCTCAACCTTTTCATTATTGGGGAAATAACTTCCACATCATAGGGAATCCATGCTATGGTTACCATATGCATAGATTACAGTACATTGGCATGGTGGTCAGAATGCCTCTCTGGTCATTGCAAAGAATGTCATTCTAACTGATAGCCAAAAATATCAATGTTGTCACCTAAACTGATCTGAGAGACACAAATTGCTTATTATTCAGGGAACCACTAGCAATCTTTGTTCTGGCACTGTCCATGGTTGGCTAAAATCCTTATACTTGTGCCAGATCTCCCTCCATACAGAACAGACGTGTTATACTGTCACAGATAGGACATATGTAGGACCGGTATATCAGCATAACATACAGAGCAGAATGAGCCTGTCATCCTCTTATTACATGACAAGACATATCTTTCATTGTCTATGTGTGTGCTCCACCATCAGACAGTGAAAAGGTCAGGCACCTGACAATATAATTTGAGGCTTACTGTATATATATGCCAAAAAGCTGTGCCAATAAGAAGACCCACCTGTGGGTTACAATACCTGGCTGGTATTTGGGGATGAGGGTATTATTAGGAAAGAGAGCATGTGGCCTTTATTTTTTCCCAGAAAAGGAGACAACACTATTTAGCACCAGAAGTGAAAAGGCCCAACAGCACCCCAATTGATCTTTAAATTATTTCAGATTCATATTTTGCAGGTCCTGCCCTTTTTCTCTTGCTAAACTGGCTGCCTTTTTTGCTTTTCCCCCTTCCTTCCCCTGAGCCCAACCCTGATACTAGTTTCAGTCTCATATGACATGAGATCTGTCAAATGCAATCATCCTTCTCTACAGCCTTAAATAAAATCAGATGATCACTATAGCATCTGGGATAGATTAGCTGTCTTTAAAGGAAGTATTGCATTCTTAAATAAAAAAAAAATAGCAGAATATAACAAAAAATCATATTATATGAACTACACCTCACACGTTTGCACCAAAGGATTTTTTATTTTTTTATTTTTGTGTTTCAGATTTCTCCTCATTTTATTGTCTTGTGACACCTGTCAGATAGACAGCATGTATGGGAAAAGCTCACCAAAAAGGAATTTATTAAAAAGCTGGCAGAGGTTCTAACTCTTCACCCACCTAAAAGAGCATGGAGTGGGTCAAGAACTAATAACAAACATGGCCACCAGATGTCACTGCAGCTCCTCAGATTGCCCTGCATGCCATGTGGGTCAATTTTATACTGTAAGAGGATCAAATAATGGGCAGCACATCCTGCTATTAACTCTTGTGCGGCTGGAACATACCATCATATGTTCAAATATGAATGTTTTAAACAATATATAAATTTAAATATATATATATATATATATATATAAATATATATATATATATATATATATATTTGTTTCCATGCTTTATTTGTACATCTTGGAACTCTGCACACAAATGACGAGTAACATGTAGATACAATACAATACATACATACATATAATGCAACCATATTACAAAATATAGTGTAAATGTAAAAAGTGTGCAGTATTACATTAGTTGTTTTTACATTCCTCAGCCTAATAACATCAAGTACAGGGAATACTAACAAAATAAAGTATTTAAGAAATGGTTACCTTCAGTAAAACATTATCATCAGATCCACAGATATATACAGCCAAAGTTATATGCAAATGTAGACTTTTTATGTAAAAGTCAAGTTTGGCTCATTTCACTATTCCAGTCTCTCTTTTGCCCAATGGGATAACCCATCAAAGACGGGACTCATAGGAAGGTTTGGCAAGTAGGAAAGGGGAGGACAAATCTTCATACTGAAAAATGAGATTTGCATATACCTTGAGCCATCTGTCTCCCTTTATCTGCAAATAATGTTGGCAGGCTATTTACCTCAAGGCAAGTTCCTGGAGGGTATTTTTCAAATCATGTTTCAATCAGCCTTCTAACCTTTAAATACACTAGAACAGCCATTCTCAACAAGGGATCCTCTAGAGGTTGCTGGCGGTTCCTCAGATGGTGGCTGGGTGACCTCTTATTTCATAATGCCTGCATAACAGGTTTCAACCCCACTTGGTAGAGCAAGACTTCATGACTTTATTCATTTTTTAGGTGTCTATAAAGGTGGTAATCTAGCCACTACCGTAGACTGGGGTGTATTCTTTACACTGGCTACCAATGTAACTGACTTTTTTTTGCTACTGATCCCCAAACAATGGTTTTAATATGGGTTCCCCCAAATATTAACATGTCATTCCACTGGCTATATGGCATCTGATTAAATGCCCAGATGATTTCCAGGGAAGGTTGGAGACTTTTGGTCCTGGGGGTAAACACAGCCAAGTGCCCCTTTTATAGTAGGAACAGATTTCCATGGGGTAAAGAAAATATACCATACAGCATGTACTATAGTAGGGGTGCCCACACTTTTTTGGCTTGTGAGCTACTTTTTAAATGACCAAGTCAAAATGATCCACCAACAATAAAAATTGGACCTAATAACTCCTGTGCGCGATTGAGTTAATTTTGAAAGGCAGGGCACCGCGATCCACTCACGTTGCCTTTGCGATCTACCTGTAGATTGGGATCCACCTGTTGGGCACCCCTGTATTTGGTAGTTAGTAAATCACAGACATATGCATGGTGAAAGGTTTGCATTTCAAGATAACATGGTTTATGGTGACACACCACATCTTCCAGCATTAACTTATTTGATCTTCGCTTGTTGCTAGTAGGCCTTGCTCTGATCCTGGCCTGAAAGAAGTCGGATCCCCACACAGAAACCTGACCCAAAATATTTTAGGCACTAGCTTGGGGGACAAGGCTACATTTCAAATTTGTGTTGTGATGCCCAAAACAAAAGGTAATGAGAGTAAAACCTCTTCAAACATGCTAGCCCCTTCTATCCCCAACAAAGTGCCATTCTTTAGGTATAATGATACACTTCAGCAGTTGATCTATGTGGAAACCAGCCGTCTTTAATGGTTCTGCAGCCTAATGACCATGTGGGTGGCATGCCTCCTTTGGTGCCATACAATATTATATACCAAATAAGGCCCATGCACATACCAGGTTCTTTCGTTGTCTCTGCCTTCATATTTATAATCGTGTCTTTATCACATTAATATGATGATAAAAATGTACACTTGAGAATGGTATTGATTTGAACTCCATGTATATGATCCTGGTAACACAAGATCAGAAGAAACTATGGCAGCTGAACAGTGAATTCGGCTGGACTATTACATTTCACAATAGCATCTCTGAGCTCTCTTATATCGTTGTTTGCAATCAGCTAAGCTGCTCTTTAAAAGTCCGCATTCATGTCGCTTCACCAATCCTGATACAAACAATGGGGTAATAAAAGTATCCAAGCTGTGATGGTTGACGCACACTTCCTAAACCTACCAAACATTGTAATATACTGTATGCCATGGCTAGTCAACTACTGACAAAATTGTCCCAGATGCTGACAGCAACCACACGCGTTACAAATTAAATTTAATAAAAATCTGCACAAAACCTTTACTGCCATAGTGCTATGCTCTTTAAGCAGGCTGAAATTTACTATCTTCCCTCTTTACTAGTGCAGAAGAAATATATAGTGGAAATGCAGCACTCATCTCCGCCTAGCCAGCATATATCTCACGTCTGCTGTGTTGTCTCTTTCTCATGGCCCATCACAGCAGTGACTGCGGAGCTCCAGACAATAACTGTACATATGTGCTTCTCATTTCTATTTCTCAAATGCCTTGTAGCAAATAAAGAAATTCTAACGAGTTGCCTTCCCTTTGCACCAATTATACATAATTTACAGGTTATTATTTTACCGCCGCTATACTCTGATATTCTGTGTTTCACAATCTTGCATTCATTTTCTATCCTTCACTAGAAAAATTGGACTATCATGGTATAAATAGGATTTAAGAGAACAGATGTATCACCTGGCATCCCTGCCAAAAGGCACTAGAAGCGCACCTGTCTTATATATGTCATGGTGGGTCAGTGCACCTGATTTAATGCCACAATAAAAACTAGAAGGAAGGGATGGGGCACAGTATTTTTTAGCCCCTGTTTTTTCTTTTATGGATAGCTTAGGAAAGAAACACCCCTATCTATCTTTTTTGCTGTCTGGGTTCTGTTGGGGTGATTTCCCTTGACTTCCAGACCTGGGGATGCAACAGGAAGTTGTACACATAATTCTATAACATTGAGATTATTAAATAGACTTGTGATTTTTCTATTGCTGCTGTAGTGGAAAAGTACAAGGACATGCATGTCTAGCACACTGCGTTTATAGACCTGCCTGGGGGAAAAAGAGCAGAATTCATGATCTCATCCTTTTTTTTATCTATCTATAATAATACAATATAAACTATTGAGTTCATATCGTCCGTACTTCACATTTATGTTTTGTTTTTTTCGTCCTCACTCCCCCTTTTTTAATTTTTTCCTCTCTAAATGTTGAATAAAATTTTTTTTTTTTATTAGGGGTTCATTTGTTTTTGCCAATAAAATGTTTATTGTTCTATTTTGCTGTATATAGTAGCTTTTATTGAGCTATATCAAAAGAAAACTTAAAATGTTTTTTGTTTAAAAATGCTGTAAAAAAGAAAAAATACTTGTTGATCAGCCACAAATTCATTAAACTTCTAGTTTTCGTTGTAGTTGCCATGCTCTGTCTATACCATTTAACATTTATAAATTGTATTTCTTTCCCAGCAAAACAATGCAGTATCTGTAAGAAAAGTGTAAGATTTATAAATTATATTAGAGGGACTTCTGTGCATTCTGCCTGGTCAGCTGGCCTGTGGTGGCAATTTGATCACCTAAAGTCCAACTCACCATAACTTAAGCGAAAGAGAAGAGGAAGGACACAATGATGGGAAAAGGACCAGAAAAGGCAAAATATCTCATTGTCCCTCATTCTGTACCTGTGTACGGGCTTTCTTCTCTCCATTCCCTATGTCTCTTTGTACATCTCAAACCCCCCCCCCCCCCCCCACCCCCACATGTTATTCAGGGTACCTGTCTCTACCTGTATATAGTTCTCATTATTCCCTGTGTATACTGTATGTCTCTCTCTATACATTATTTTGTGTACTTCTCCCTCTGTACATGCCATATTATTCTGTGCACCTGTCTCTCTCTCTCTGTACGTGTCTCTTATATACCTGTCTCTCTGTGTACATGACTCTCTATTCTGTGTACCTTTCTAATTATACAGTGTACATGTCTCATTTTTCTGCATACCTGTCTCTCTGTGTACATATCTCTCTATTATATATATTCTTGTCTCATTATTATGTGTATATGTCTCTATCCCGTGTACCTGTCTCATTATTCTATGTCCCTCTCTCTGTACATGTCTTTCTATTATGCATA
>NC_092871.1:20811422-20834901 GCF_032062135.1 Pyxicephalus adspersus
CTCTATCCTGTGTACCTGTCTCATTATTCTGTGTATATGGCTCTATCCTGTGTACCTGTGTCCTTATTCTGTGTATATGACTCTATCCTGTGTACCTGTCTCATTATTCTGTGTATATGGCTCTATCCTGTGTACCTGTTGTCCCTCTCTCTGTACATGTCTCTCTCTCCTCATGTGACACTCTCACTTTCTCTACCTGTCTCATTGTCCCTCTATTCTACACAAGGAATGTCTCTGTTCTTTCACATTCTTTAGCAGCTGTGCTTTCCTCCCATATTACAGCCTTCTATTACATTCTCCATCATCTCATGTGCCCATCTGTATATTTTATTTTCTTACTCAGCCTGCCCTGCCCCCTCCTCTCATTCCTCACCCACCTGCCTCATTCCTTTACATGTCTGTCTCATTCTAGCAGCCTGTCTCCCGCTCTCCCTCAATGTCTCTTTACCTGAGTGCCCAGACACCCCTCCCCAGTCTTCTCCCATCACTCCCCCCTGTAATGCCCCCTCACTCTTGTAATGTCTCCCTCCTCCCCACTCTGCCTGTGTTCCCCCACTACGCCCCCCTCCTTCCTGTCTCTCCCCCCTTCTTTTGTCGCCCACCTCCCCCTCTTACAGTACCCTAACCCTCTCCACCAATCCCCTTCTCTCTCAGTCTCCCAGACCTGTCTCCCGCGCGGCATTCTGGGACACGTAGTCACCTGCCCTCCTTCTCTCTTGAGTCTACAGCCTTCAGAACTGCTACTCCCGGCAACCCCCGCGGCCGGCTTCTCTCAGCCCGGCCTGTGATTGGCTGCTGCGTGCAGAATGAATGAAATTGTACAGTATTGTGATATTAGAGGGGCTGCAGTGTTCCTGCTTAATACCCAGCAGCACCATGAACACAGCCCTGCACAACCCCCTCAAATCGTGAGTACATGTGTGTAGCATGACCTAACCCCATTCCCTGCTTGTATGAGAGTGCATGTGTGCATGCATGACTTTTATGTCTGTGTACAGAGGAGCATATCATGAAATACGTCTATTTCCATGCTAAGATGTCTCTATGCCTGTATTATGCCCATATATATATATATATATATATGTATATATACTGCACACATATCTAATGCATGAGCATCATAATGCAAACATAATGTGCAGTGGCCAATATGAGTATATGACAAGTTGCCAGCAAGCTCTGATTTTCAGGGACAATCCCAAGTTTAGCTAAATAGTCCCTAGAAATGTTTGTAGGTGGAAGGGTCCCTGGGTTCCTAAAGTAAACTAAAATCTGTATATTAGAGTAAGATGCTGTTCTCTGAGTCTTGGAATATGTCTAGAACATCAGCAGTTGTAACACAAGCCCCCTTATTCTAGTTTTAGAATTGTGGACATTGCACTGGGCTGAGCTGCAAAGAGTTTCTGGAAATGATTTAAAAATATTTGCAGCCCTGGAGTAGCTGAAGGATTCAATGGCTACACACTAAGCCATAGATTGAACACATATGCAGCACAGACACCTGACTGCCATTAGTCAGCAGTTCTCTGTGTCTGCACTTCTTATATATTGTATATATAAAGGTCACATGTAAGGAGGATGTAGGATTTGGGAGAGCTGGCTGTGTGTAGATCTGTCATTGCATCCCCCCTCTATATACTATAACCACCTGATTGTACTCTGCAGCAATATGGTGCACATAGAGCTTAATGTTCACTGTGGGCATTGTGAGCACATACTGTCCTTAATTCCTTCTGCACATCTGGAGAGACTGAACCTCATGTGACCGTCCACTGGGCACCCATTCATTGCTGCATTCTATTCTGCTCCCAATAAATGGCCCTGAGCTGTGCCCTAATCTAACCTAAAGTGGACTTGTTACTAGAATTATGTATGGATGAGGTGCCAGGCACCCACATACCCCCTGCACAGCTTTCTAGGATTATCTGGTGCAACAGCAGTATGATTGAGTGCATGCAGAGAGGTTATGCATCTCAGTGCCCCTGTGCATTGCTTTCTGATGCCCTATTCTAGTAAATTATTAATTAATATATGTGCATGTCATAGAACCCCTTTCTGAATTTCTGATTAGAAAAAAATATTTATATTATGCACATTTTTTCTGATGATAAAACAGATTATGTTACATATTTGTTGTTGGAGGAGTCTTACTCTACTCTATAATATTAATATTAATAATCATCATACAGAAATGGAATAACCATACATTTTTGTAACGTGTTCTGTGCTGATAGACATAGTACATATACCTGTATGATAAGTATATCACAAACTGTCTGTGACCTGTCTGTGCCTGGAGACTCATTTGTGTTTGCCACAGTAACATATTCTCCACAGCCAATAGCTTTCCTATTTCTGGAACTTGTAGTTCACTCCAGTCCTGAAGTCTGCACTATATCTAAGTTTCATATGTATCATTTTATCATTTATCATATGTATTAAAATACCCACAGGTAGCGCAAACCTACAAGATTGTATGATATAATATCTCTGCTTATTTTATTGATTGCAATTTTTAATATTAGCAGTTGTGAGTTTCTATCTAGATTATATTGTTGATGTTCAATTACATTTTTTACAAATGGTGCCATAATTGAAATGAGTTGCAAAAATTTCATGGTTTGGCATTTATGAATAGAATGCTTTTAAAATGACCGGTTAAAGCTTGTGAATGTAAAAAAAAAACCTCCCAAGTATGACCAATCAGATATAATTATAGCCTAAAAATTAGCATGGAACTGTGGATTTTAGAAGATTCAACGTTTTAAAGGTTTTACAAAGAAACTTGGTTGTATGTAAAGGTTTGTATTGTTCTAGTAACTTAGGGGTTAAAAGGATATATTTTACACTGAATGTTATTTTAGTTTTAGGTGTTGTCTGGGGGTTGAGCCATTTACTGTGTTTTTACATTTTTTTGGTAATGTAGCACTAAGATCTTTCCATTTGTAGGTATTCTATTCACTATTTGTATTCACCTACTATTTTACATCCACTTAAAATTCTTTCTTTTCCTAAGACATGGATATTTCTGGGCGTTCCTACTTCACTTACTGCATCATTTATGGTGAAAATGTATATTTTATGTAAATGTATATACAATTCTTGATGGTATAAAAGTCAATAGGGAGACTGCAATCATCCCACAGCAAGTGGTAAATGAATTGAGATATCTACCTGTAAGACATGAACTATAAACTCTAGAGCAGTATTTCTAAAACATGCTTTCTGGAGGTTTCTGGAGCAATGAGCCGTTTGTGATTTTCAAGTCAGTTTAAGTGACACCAATGATCTTTTTTGCTGTCTGTAAAAGTGACTTTCTTCCTTTACATTGGTCATCAATGTAAGAGGCATTCTTCCCCCTGACCATCACAATAATGTCATAATAAATAATAATGTAATAATAAATCATGTGGATTTAGTCATTATAGAAGGGGTTCCCTGGAGAACAGAAAGTTATTTCAGAGGTTCCCCCATGTTAAAAAAAAGTCCAGAAAGGCTGTTCTAGCCAAAAAAAACCCAAAACACTAACTTTACAGAACTGTTTACATGAGAGGCAACTCTAAGAGCCAAGCAGACTGAACATGTTGACAAAGAAATGAGCAATGGGACCAAAGTTTTGTCTCTTGTCATTGTCCAATCACCAACATGGGGATTCTGTTGCTGCAGCAAAACTCCAGGATCTGACTGTGTTGTGTGTTAGGGGTACCAAGTATAACACCAACTGGAAAGGATTAGGATATGGCACTAATTCAAAACTAGTATGGAGTTCAGGAATTCTGTTTTCACTGCATTCATGTTTCTCCAAGTCACACATAAAGTAGTAAAGCCAAGGGCAGCCGAGCTAGCACTTCTAGAAGTTTAGAAATAGCTGACTATAAATTTTATGACATGTTTTGTAAAAAATATAAAGTGAAAATCGGTCACAGTAACAAATATTTGGCCACTGCTCCAAACACAGTTTATTTTTATTACTAATGTGTGCCTGTTTATTCTACATTCAGAAAGGTGTTTGCAGCCAAAAGGCCGGTAGCTTGGTGTGACCATCTTAGTGACGTTTAAAGCTCAAATAAACTGTCCTAGCGCCATTTTCCTGCCGTAACGGCTGTTTAGTGTGTCTGGGTATGCAGTCCAATAGACAATTGGGGACATATTTAAAAAGCTGTGGCATTTGACATTCTACAAACATTTACTGCAGGTACTTTTATTTTCAGGTACATGTGTTTTAAAAAACAGTGATTGATTCACCATTAGAGAATAGTGAAAGTTACATTCACTGCTTTATAAATAGACCCCCCGGAGGCTTGTACAATAACAGACCCACTTGTGATTTGTAATGTGCTCAATTTATATGTGAGCCAGCACTGAGCTATAAAAGTGGGAGGGTAAGAGGGGTATTTTAAGAAATTTCTAAACAAAAACATTTTCAATTCATTACGTATGCCAGTGTAGGTCTGTAATGAGAAAATGTGTGAGACTTCGAAACGGCTTTTACGGCATCATCTCCCCACCATTTAAATAAGAAAATATCGCTGCCATCTGGATATGGTGAGGCCTCGCCATAATACTGCTGGTAATTGTAGTCTCCGCATGTCACACAACAGTGATGTAGAGCAGCTACAGGATTCATCCACCATTCAGCCCTTAAAAATATGAGTGGCTGCAAGAAATGCAAAAGAATGAAAAAAACATACCAGGGATTTCAGTTTTTGCTAATACATTATTGCATTTTAAAAAAAAAAAGATTTACAAGGCTTGTCAGAATATCGACTTATTATTATTTGCTTATTATTATTATTTATATAGCGCCAACATGTTACGCAGCGCTGTACATTAAATAGGGGTTGCAAATGACAGACCGATACAGATAGTGACATAGGAGGAGGGGAGGACCCTGCCCCGAAGAGCTCACAATCTAGGAATTGGGGGAAGTAACACACAATAGCAGGGGAGATGCTTGTTCACTAAATAACAAAATAAAACAAAAAACACAAATAATCATAAATAACAAATGTAAAAAATAACAGGAATGTATTACGGTACTTCAAATCCAATGTGCTAGGCATTGTTTAAATCCAAATAATATATTGGCCTTGGCAATTTGTGACCAGCTGCTTTTTGCCGATCTAAGTTCAAGCATTTAGTTTCACCATTTGTAGCTGGAGTGCTAGATAATATCAATTCATTCAATTGGGTGCCATGTGCAAAATTTGGAGCCATAACTGGTGCTTGTTAGAATTGTCTGAACCTAACCTTTGCTAATATCATATTTGGTGATAGTTACAGTATACATTTTATAACAATGACATTTATAACGATCCCGCTTATATTTATAACATATAAGGGGGATCCAAGTGCAAGTAGGTTTTGGATCTGTGTTTAAAAAAAAAAAAGTTTGTAAAAAATAGTTCCCCACTATACCCCATGACCTGTAACATTACCCCCTGACTTTCTTCACATACACTAGAACCCTAAAATTCAACCCGACCTCTAAAAAGAGTTTTTCAGCTTATTGAAAACATATTTTGACTGACATCTTGACTCAAAGGGTGTTAAGACGAGATGATTATTGAGATCAGATCAAATATAGAGCTCCCTCTACTGGTCAATGTACAAATTTCTATATTTTTTACATTTACAAAAATATGGAAAAACACATTTTTAAAAACGGTAAGGAAAAGGAATAACTTGAAATGCATGCTCACTGCAAATCCATATTGTTACTGTAACACTAAAAGTGGAACTAAACCTGCGATACTCACCTGTCCCCATTCCCTCGCAGGGCGCCACCATCTTTTACTTTCTTCTCTTCCTGAGGGCGATCTTTGGCCATCTTGATTGGCTGGGGATGGCATAACTTAGGCACAGATGCGGTAGTTCATTCATTTCTGACACGTGCAAGGGAAGCCGGGATTGCCAGGTATCCTGTCAACCAAAGCTGAAGTTGTACATGTGCAGCTCAGCTTTTTGACAGATACTCGCACTAATCAGGCAAGTAAGGAGGGAATACTGTAAAAGGGTCATCATGACCTTTTTTTCAACAGTAGCCCACCTGACCCTGGATAGAGGAACTTTAGTTTTATCCCCCTGATCCTAACCTAACTAAATTCCTAATTTTAACATTAACACTAAATTACTCTTTTTTAAACTAATATTAAACTTGTATTTATCCTCCCCATTTATTGTACAGGGCTGTGTAATATGTTGGCGCTATATAAATAACGTTTAATATTATCAATAATATTAGTTACCTTTTTGAAACTATAAGCAAGCCATGTGTCCTGACACTTCCCCATGCTCTCTACATCGAGACAAAGCAGGGCTGAGATGTGGACCCTGAAAATCACAATCACTGAAAAGTTAACAATATAATTTAAGTCTTATTATCTCTTTATTTCTCTTTTTTCCTGCTTTATCTAGACTCTATGTAGAGGTGTAGAGCAGCAAGCATTAAAAGAGAAAACTAGGTCGATAAAGTTCTAAAGAACTTTACAGAGTTTTGCTCAATTAAAAAAAAAACATTTTGCTGTAAACTAAATAGAAAAGTGACATGCTTTTACCAAATCTGGCAATGTTTGGATTAATGTAGCATTAAACTAACGGTACATGTCGTCATGGTGTATGCAGGTCATGACACTGTTGTCTGTGTTGTTTAATACTTTTCTCTTTATTATACACTATTGCAAGATCAGATTTTACAAAATAAAAACCGTTACTGTGCAGTATTATTAGTAACTACGACAATAATGAGAATCCTGACTGCGGTAGAGTTGAAGCTTTTCATAGAAGACGCCACTGATTTTCCACTTCTGTCTATTCAGTAATTGCAGCACAATTGTAAAAAGCAAACACTTTGACCGATTTGGTCTGCTTTGCAACACTGTTGTTTTCTTTTAAAACCTACCTCCAGCCACAAAGTAAAAAAAGAGAGCATCTTTCTTAATCTTAAAGCAGATTTCCCCATACTTTCTGTCCCTGCATACAAGAAATTAGGGCCATGGCTATCACAGGAAGACATGGACAGCTAATAAAACATTACCAAAAGTAATGAACTTTCCCCCACTCAATGGACCTGATTTATTAAAGCTCTCCGAGGCTGGAGAGGATACACTTTTGTCAGTGAAGCTGAGAGATCCAGTAAACATGGAATGGATCTGGTCCAGGATTAAAAACATTTGCTAACAAATAGCAAACAACTTTTAGGAAATCCATTTCAGGTTTGCTCGATTACGTAGCTTCACTGATGAAAGTGTATTCTCTCCAGCCTTGGAGAGCTTTATTAAATTAGGCCCAATATAACTACCGTCTCATTGGATACATTTCTCCTCACTTCCTGTCCAGACTGCAAGTGAAAGCAAATGCCTCTAATAGGGATACAGGTGGGAAAAAAATAAATATATGAAATAGGCTTTTCCATACCTCATACAAAATGTGTTAAACTGCAACATGCAGAAGTATGGGGGTGCTCCAACACAGCACTCTATAAATTAGAGTATTCTTCAAGGACTACATGCAATGTCCAGTGAACCAACCATGTCGGAATATTGATATTTGAACAAACCCTGACACTGGTTGTCCATTTCAGTGAAGGGATTATGACAATTTTAGATGGAGTTGCATTGCTTGACTGCAGAACATGGATGACAAGATTGGGCTATGCTGTCATGCTTTTCATGTGTAAGTGGAGGAAACTTCTCAACTGACGTCTCAGTTCGAATCTTCTGCTATTAGGCAACATGAGGCTGGTTTTTGCTGATTTTTGCAAAAAATTCTATTTGCATGTTTGTCATGCTGGCTTCAGTACTTTGGGCCTGATTTATTAAAGCTCTCCAAGGCTGGAGAGAATACACTTTCATCAGGGAAGTTGAGTAATCTAGCAAACCTGGAATGGAACTAATCCAGGATTGAAAGCATTTGCTAGCAAATAGCAAATTACTTTGAAGAAATGCGTTCCAGGTTTGCTGTATCACCCAGCCTTACTGATGAACGTTTATCCTTCGAGTGTTAATAAATCAGGCCCCCTGACTCCTGAAATTATATGCAGAAAAAGACTTCTGAGTTTTCTGTGACTTAAAGTGACAGCTCTCAGGCTACCAGAGCAAATTATTGATCATCAAACAACACAACATGTGTAAACAGGCAAGGATCAGAGCAGGCAGCATTCATGTAGAGTAAGTACTGGAGGTCAAAGGTGGAGACAGATAGACCAACAAGAGAAACCAGAACAAAAGCTGCAGTATTAACGAGAACAACAGCCAGTATTTGCCAGAGGTCTTTAAAGCCCTAGGTAAAACATTGGCTTGGTCACAGGCAAACATGTGTATGTGTGAAGGATCAGATCAATGGCTTTCCTTAGGAAAGGAGTGGGTTCCTTATGGCCTGTGTTGGTTGTCTTTGGCTTCTGCTCATGGTATCAGTTGGAAATGCTTCTAAGATTATTCAGAATTCATTGACAGGTACAATTGACCTGCTAGTGACCTCCTTCTGACCTGCTTAAAGCTTGTCTTACATTCTAATAAAGTTGTATGGTAATTCAAAACCATTCAGTTGCTGGCTATCTAGTTGTATCGTATTCTGGCTTCCTATATGATGGGATATATCACCACCTTTCCCAGCAAAAATCAATGGCGCTCCCTCTTTGCATTCTTTATAATTTAGAATAGTACACAAATAATTTATTTAGGATAAATTATAATATCAGTCATTGATGCGTAATATCAATCAGGTTGTTAAATGAATACAAACAGTATATAGAAGCAAAGTGGTGGGCAGAATTTTTTTTTGTGGTGGGCAGAATTTTTTTTTATGGCTAAATGTGCATGGACACTGCATTACAACTATTTCCTCTGATCTGGTAAATCATGTAGTGGGAATGTCAGTCAGATGTGACCATGTGACACCCAAAGGAGAAAGAACAATAGATGCCGGAATACATTTCCTACATTGCTTCATTTTAATGGAAACCATGTGCCGCGAAAAGAAGGAAGTGACCAACTGTAGGTAGTGACCAAATGTATCACCTCGATCAATTAACCAGAAACTAAAATACATGCACACAATGGGATTTTGAGTTTGTAAAGTTCAGTTTGAAAAGTAATCTCAATAATTTACATTAAACAACATTGCTTGTGTGATTGTAAGCTTTTAACAAATAAACCATTGATGCTGCTCATAGCATCCAATCAGAATTTAGCTGCCTTTAGTTGCTGCGTGCAACAGTGCTGTTTTCAGTATTTTATATTTATATTTATTTCTTGGGCCCTCTTTGCAATTACAAATCTGTATAATGTTCTGCTGCTCTATAGGTTCCACTCTTATCCATATAACGCCTTATGAGTCCTCAATAACACCCTCTCTCTCCCTATAATTTTCCTTATTCCCTCTTATTAGATCTGCACGCTTTCATCATCTCCAGAGAGGTTTTAATATACATGCTTCTCATCAATCCGAATTACATACCCAGCCCCACATTTTATCTGAGCTGCAAATAATTGTATTTTTGTTAGGTGCCAATCTGCTGCTTCTCTTCCTGGTGCAAGGCTTTTGAAATGTTAATGCTCTTGTACTGCTGCATATATACATATATATTGGGATTTGATGCGTGCAGTGTGCAAGTACTGTGTGTCAGTGCCCTACCCCCCCTTACACCCACACAATGATATGCCAGAATCTTGTGTTTGTTCTGCAGGTTAGCTGATGTCTGGCAAGTGGGGGGTACAAGGGTGGAGGAGTATGTGAGAGATTGACATAAGGAAGAAGTGTGTTGGAAAGGGGGTGTATAATACACTGTTTGGGGAGATTTGGTCTCATATGCATTATTAGGAGCTAAAAAATATTGGGAAGTAAAAATAGAGCAGTGATTTCAGAGATTTTGATAGCAGAGTGTGCTGCAAGGAACAGGGTGCAAATGCTTAGCAATCAGAGAAAATATATTACTTCTATTTCTCTGGATATGCTAGACTGACATGAGAAGCCTGTAATGTTGCAGATTTAGAACAGAAACATCGGCCTGATTTTAATTGGAAAAGAGCAATGTGCAGAGTGCAGTAAGTCATAGAAACCAATTATAAATTATTCATTTATTTATCTAACTACAAAAAAAAGTAATAAACCTTATTGGTTGCCTTGGATAATTCTCCAATTCATGGTCCATCGAGTGCTCTGATCTTTCAGAGATTTGGGCATGCAGGTTTGGAATATCTATGTTGGACAGGGATGATAGAAGTAATTGTATGATGTACACACATGGGCCAGTTTGCCCTTTCCACTGACCAATGACATCCCAGCAGACTTCGGTCAAGGTCATAAATAGGCCTATTTATGGAAATCATTGGAAACAATATGAAAGTGTCCTAAAAGCACCCCTGTTCTACATACATGCCCAGAGAAATTATTGAACCTCATAATCAGGAATTTAGTGCCTTTGTATCTCAATTCTAATGCAAATTAAAAGGTAAAATATAACTGATTGCCATGAACTACACAAGTATTTCTTCTTTCAGATCCTTGTTCTTGAAATCCTATGTTTCTGAATGCCATTTTCTAAAGGGTGGTATTGTTTATTGCAAAATATAGCTTTGCCTATGCAGAGAAAAGCAACATAATCAGTTTATTGGCTCTCTCCCCAGCATTATATTGTCACCTTTCCTTTGTTCCCCCACCATTCTGAAGAAGCTCCAAGTGACACCTGTCGGCGCTTACAACCATATCACACTAGCAATTTTGCAGCAATCATAGAATCTCCTTTTTTTTTGCTAGAAATAAAATGAATTGCAATCAATGATAGGTCCAAATGATTTCTAGTTCTGTTGAACTTCTGATGTTTTACTTCATTTGGAGCTACAGTAGCTTCTCATGTTATCCAAATTACCTGTAAAATCATTGCAGACTGGTACAACTGCCAGAGGAATAAGCATGTGTGGACTGTTGCCCTATCATCATGTAACAACATCATGCCATTCACCTGTGCCTGTATATGACAGGATGAGGAACTGGTCACATGCTCCTCCATACCTGGACGTACTGGGGATGTCTTCTGGCAGCAAGTAGCAAAGGAAAGCTGGCTGGGTACACAGTAAAGATCTGACCATGGTGCTGGCAACAACCATTAGTATAATGAACTGACCTGACTTTGAGATATTCGGGGGTGGTTAGGGCAATGAAAACAAATATAGTTTAATTCAGAAGGGTGCAAAGTAACACTTTTGATTGCAGCTACATTTGCAGGTAATGACGTTGCGCACATTCATCTAAAACAAGCAAGATTCTAATATTATTCAATTTAGACACCTGCAGTAATTTTCTCTTCCAGCTGCTTTATGGCCATAGGTAGTGACATTTTGTAGTTTTACAAACTGGAAATAGAATTGATTCTCATTTTTATCATCTGATTTACACAACATACTTTGAGGGTAAATACACATTTTATTTGTGATGCAAAAGTTATTACAACAGACGTAATCATAAGTATTAACTTCACCTAATGCTTAGTGAAATCCATAGTTTCTGTAGAAAAACTCTAAATTTCTAGGTTTATGTTTTTTTTGTTTTGTTTTGTTTTTATATTACCTTAAAGCAAACCTACAACGAGAGAGATATTGAGGCTTACATCTTAACCACTTTTTAAAAAAGTGCTATTTTTTTGGGTGCAGTGGTAATCATTTGACTCTCATGCTTTCCAGATCCCTTTACTTGAAATGAGTGTACAATTAGGTGTTCTGACCCAGCCTATTTGCATAGCCCTTACAGGTAAGCGATTGAAGTATTCCAAACAGAGAAATATTAATACAGCCAGGTACCTTTCCTTCTAAGAGAAGCTGTTATAGATGTCTCATGACCAGTGTTCTTTAAGATGAACCTCTAACAGGATGAAAACAATAAAGATGACCTAGTCAGTGAGATGCCTACAAATACTTTTCCTAACATGACAGCTCTATAGTTAGAGCTTTACCCTGCTCCACTGTCTTTATGTGAGCCCCTGGGGTGCCCAATATGCTAAGTAGAAGTATTGGGACTTGTTTATTTCTTTAATATTTTGCAAGTTCACTTTTTATATTCCCCTGATTTAACTGTAAGCTCCATCGGTTTCTGTACTGGGATGTAGGTCCTTTTTAGTATTGATAAGTTGTATTTAAAGTGCCATCATATTACAGATCGCTGTAAATAAATAGGGATTGCAAAGACAGACAGATACAAAAAATGAACGATGGGCCATTGTTGACATCTCCTAAAAATATCAAAGGAAGAGAAAAGAGACAGGTTTTTTTGGCAAAATATGCTTATATTTGTAAAATTCACATACATCAAAATGTGCAGTGATGGCAACAAATCATTATAATCACAAAAGTGAATACATAGTTAAAATGCAATTTTTAAAGCAGACAACCCTAGGATGAAGGATTATTAGGGATATGCCTTTCTTACTAAACAATCAGTTGCCTGACTAAGAGTTGAAACAGATGTAAGTGTAAGATCTCTTTCCCGACACATTTCGCCAAAGGGCTTCATCAGGGGTACATAGGGAGAACTAGAGCAACTGAGTAACAAGATATAACAATATACAGTATCAGTAAATAGTAGAGGTAATGTTACAATATGCAGTATATAGTACAGTATACGATATGTAAGAAAATAAATGTAAAATACTGAGAACAATATTTACATATATACAGGTATGCAGTTTATAAACCATTAATGATATCATAGTCATGTGAATATTATGTCATGTACTATATGATTATGGTATTTTTATAGCTCTAATTAAACTATATGATAATGTACAAATAAATATTCTAACATTTGGGGGATATATTGGGTGCAAAAAGGCGTGATCTCCTAAAAATGTTAGTTTCCATGCCATCTTGCTGAAGTTCTTTTACTCACTAACCGTGAAGTAGGTAGATAGGAAAGACTTTGCTGTCTTTCTTCATCTGCATACATTTTGATATTTGTAATTATATTGCCAGTAAATAAGAGGCAGCCCTTTTAGAAGGAGATCAGCTTAGATATTTGATTCATGATAGATTTAAAAGCTCCGTTTTCAGTAGCTCTTTTGATTATGATCATTGAATTCCTGATTTTCACTCAGCTTTCACTATTTCCATGAGTAGCGTTGTTTTAAACACGCAAAGAACTCTTGCACAGGTCGTAGGTATAGTGGGGTGAAATCTGATGTGTATGAGTATTTTGCTGTGAACAAGATGCAGAGATTGGGTAAGTGTAAGCAGCTATTCTTATAGTGTACTTATTTTTTACTTTCTATGTAATTCTCCTTAACCTTTTGTTCAATATCAGAATTTATAAGCCATATGGGGTCATTTAGGTCCATTGCATCTGTTTTTAACCAGTGTAAACTGGGTCACACCCCTAATGTAATTTCATGGTCCCTTTGCAGTCGTACGCATGGATTGTAAAGAGAAAATACAGCTATAGGCTTTACCTGCTTTGATATTTTTGTTCCTCCCTTTCATTAATTTGACCTTTTCCTTTGTTCTTTCAGTGTAGTGATCACATGGCCATGTAGCCATTATATATGTCAGGAAATCGGAGGGGGCTGCCTCCATTTCAGGCACCTTGTTTATGAATTTTTGTATTTTAGATACAGATGTTTATGTGCTTAAAATGCTTTGCTACGATTTTGTGCTGTAAAAGATCTCGGGGGCCTCTGGGTTTCTGGCCTCTTTATTCTGTGTACTGCTTCTTGGTGCTTTGGACATACTTTTCAAAATGAGCAAAATATGTCTCTAGTAAAATGTTTAGGCAAAATACACCTTTTCCATTTAATCATTCCTAATTCATAAAAAGAAAATGATGTAAATAAAATGTAAAGTTTGAAAACATTGCAAAAATTGCTTGAATTTTTAGAACCACAAAAGTGAACAGAATTACCAATACCATATATTTACTTGTGATTTCCAATCCAATAACACAACTGTATCTGTCATAAATCTGAAGGAAATTTAGCAGATGAACGGTTAAAAGATACTGTTTTTTTTTAACCTTTATTCAGTTGTCGATAGATGAGATATGTAATGCTTTTGCTTCTACCTATTGCTCATTTAAAAAAGCACTCAAAACTCATCTTTTCATACTTTCCTACCCAACTTCTTCGGTCTCTTAAAACCCTCACTACTTCCCACCATTCTATATCCCCCTCATTGTGTGCTGCTTCCCCCACCTTAGATTGTAAGCTCTTCGGGGCAGGGTCCTCTCCTCCTGTGTCACTGTCTGTGTTCGTCTGTCATTTGCAACCCCTATTTAATATACAGCGCTGCCTATTATGTTGGTGCTATATAAATACTATTTAATCTTCTCTAGAATACTAGGCCTAAGAGTTTTTTAGGCAGTAATACATTGCCGAACAGCAGGGAACATAGGTGCACACTTCTTTATATACTTTCATCTTCCTGCTACTCCTGCTACTATGTGGTACAACCTTTGCAGAAACAAGTCCCAGCCACATTCGGCATCTGCCTGTTTCCTATGGCTGCTTCATACACAAGGCCATCCATTCCTATTTAGGGAACTGAAGCTCCAACTATAGAAGTGAATCATATGTGCATATGTGCAATAGAAGTTAGAAGCATTTGAGTGGCTGTCACTACAGTACTTAGGGTATTTATTTACTTAGGTATTAAAAGTGAAGTTGTCCCTTGCCAAATTAGAGGGCTGAAATGTCTTGCTCCTTGTGTCTCTCCATAGAGGTGTAGGGGAAGAGAAGTGCAGGATAAAGCTATAAGAAAGTAAATGATTTCTAACTTTAGGGGGGAGTCCCTGCAGGCTCACAAAATGATTTAATTCCAAAAATAGGTTCCTTGTGGTGGCTGGTAAAGCTGGTAAAGCCACATGCATCTCTCTGGTTCTTGCCCGGGCCTTGGACCTCAAATGTCTGTGGAAGTGTGGAACTTTGCAGAGGCCATACCAGTGACCCCTTCTAACCTAATACAACATATCTCTAGTCTCCGACTTTCTTCTGCAACATTATTATTGTTATTATTATTATTATTAATAATAAACAGGATTCATAAAGCACCAATATATAACGCAGCGCTGTACATTAAATAGGGGTTGCAAATGACAGAAGAATACAAACAATGACACAGGAGGAGAGGACCCTGCCCCAAAGAGCTTACAATCTAGGAAGTAACACACAATAGGAGGGGAGATATGTAGTGGTGAACCTGTAGCATGCCAGCAGTCTCTGACTATCATTTCTTCAAGTATGTCCTCAGTCTTTGACAGCTCCCTCTAAAATTACATTCCAAGTAAACAGTTTTTCATTTATAGTAGTGTTTTTAGACATCTATGTTGTTTTTTTGTTTATTAATGATAGAGATTTGTAAATACTGACTGGGAGGGAACTCTCATGACTTGGCATGCTTACTCTATCTCCCTCTTACCAGCTGTTGAGTTATGATATCAGCCACACTCAGAATGCATTACATAGAGAATATTATTTTTATGGCATCCTGTGTTTTAACTGTTTTCAGGCAGCTACAGGACAACGTATCTGACACTTGAGTATTGTTGAATACTTGTTCCCCACCGCCTGCTGACAGCTCTAAAGTTAGTACAGGTCTTAGGAGCACCAGGGAGCAGCCACAACATAAGTGGGTACAGCAGGTATTTGACACACCTGGAAGTGACACACCTGGAAGTTTCTTTGGCATCCAGAGGTCATCATCATGGGGGGGTTTTAGGACACAGACTGCCAGGAGGGTATGTATTTATTTTTTTTTAGCAGGCTTGGTTTAATTTTATTTTCTTCACGTACTGACAAGGTCGCTTTATGGATAGTTTTTCAGCTGTGTTTTCAATACACCATTCAGACTATATTGTTTCCCTGACAAGGCGACCCCTTCCTCCTCCACAGACATCATGTATGAAAGTGCTGGCTCATCAGATCCATACTTTCAATATGTGCTCCTGCACACCCGCACATGAATGAAGTGTCATACAGCCCTTCTTTCACATTTCTCCTCAACTCTGGCATAGAAATGTCACCTGCCAATTACTTGTGCTGAGGACTTGTGATGCACAAATGAAATGCTTTCTATTGATATAATCGCTGTTGTATGGCTCTTTCAATTGTATACAAAAACCCTTGGCTGCCTCCAGATCTCTGCCACTCCAGATCGCACATGAAATATAAGATAACAGTAATGTGCCAGTGCTGAGAAAATGTGAAGATCCACAATTTTTACACTAGGCCCCGCTTATTTTCCCCTAACCTTGCATATAAAAGAGTAGTTACAGTACTAGTACCAGTTCATATATGTGTATCATATGATTATCATAAGAAACTGCTTAATAAGGTAAAAATATTATCAAAGTTCATATGTGTACCTGAACATAATAAACGATTTTTAGCATCGGGTGAAGAAGGGAATGTTCATTTTTGTTTCTGTAGCCTGTTAGGAAGATTTTTCTTTACTTCCAACCTCGTAGACACAACAGGAAGTGTTAATTTTTTTATTTTTGCTAGACAGTTGTTACTGAAACTGTTTGTTGTTCTTTATTGTAAGATATTCTATGTAATGGTCACTTGGACAAATTAAAATTGTGACCATATCCAGCATGGACAAAGAAAGCACAAAAACCTGGCAAACGTTCTAACTCTTCTTAGAGAAAAAGAAAGCAAACATATTATGGCTTCAGTCCAGGCTGTTTTAAAATAAAAAAAGGAGAATAACTAAATTAGGGCTAAACTCTGACACAATCGGTGCTACAGCTCATCTCATACTCCCTTTGCCTTTGTATGTGCTAACTTCATAAATTGTATAACTTTTTAAAACATGCCTTCTTATGGGCCCTGTATAAACTGAACATTCATAGCAAAGATCATTCACTATTTATTCTGAAGTTTTTTTCAAATCAATATCTGTAGATCCCCACAGAAGATGGGTTTTTCTATTGGTTTTATATATTACATATTTTTGACCTTTGTGTGTAACTGTCCTGCCAAACATTGGTCTTTTCTTTATGTATAAATGAGGAGGAAGCTATGGAAGAAAAAAACCTGATTGCAAGATGGGGGTCAGATATCAGGTCAGGAAAATAGATTTAGAGAAACAGGAGGGGGGATATGCAGAAAGAAGAATGCAGCCCTGACAAGGAAGGGTGAGAATGGGTGAGGGGGAGGAGTGTGGTTTAATACTGCAGAAATCCTGACACTTACCACCCCCACTCCCTCCTTTTCACCTAGTATTATACAGTATTATTAGGAAATTATAACTGCTCTCCATGGTGACAGATCACTGCCTGATGGCAAATCTATTTGGGAAATTACAGCAACCCCAGGCCTACGGATTTGCTGCTCTAGACATTGTACCCATATAGCGAGTATGAAGCATGCAGGACGTGATCAATAGGGGCAACAAAATGGGTCAGACTGACCCGACCCCATTCCTTGAGACATATAGGATAATAATTTAGCAGTCGTCCAAACGGATTGGACATTTTTGTAGAACATTTTGTCATCCGTTAGATTCAAAATCGGAAATTCCTTTCAAAAGAAGCAAAAAAAAACTTTTAATTGAAAGTTGGATTTTTTTAACCTAGATTTTGTAATATTTTGCAGAAAAAGATTTAGTGATAACAAGAGGTTATTTATTATGCTTGCAAAACAGGCCTAGTACACAAGAGCAGATCTGCAGGTAATTGTGCGCTTAGCCTACCAATAGAATTGATTTTCCAAATGAGATTTGATTAGTTAGGCGTTCTGAAACACTTAACATAAGTATATAACATTTTACTCTTCTGATCCTATCGGAATGTAAATTATCAATCTTCCAGGTAAAAAATACCATCTTTGTGCAAGGTGCAATATTCCTTTGCAATTATCAGATTGTAATTTAGTACAAAGACAGCACAAAAACCTGACAAAGATTTTAACTTTTGAGCAAGTCTATCACAGTATTTTATAATTATTAATATTAAATTTATTTGTTTTAGCGGTAGATTACTTAAAATAGGTTACGGGTTAAAATTTAGGAAACTTTTCATGCAAAATGTAGCTTTAAATTTTTGGGTTCTAGCTTGTTGTGGTTGGAAATGAAGGGTTACATTTAGGAATATGGTAAGTTTAAGGGTCCAGGGTGTTATGGGGGGGAAACAATAATTTTACAATTTTTCACTGTAAACTATGTGCTGTAGTCTACATTATAGTGGCAAAGGTATCATGTCCGCTGGTATTGCTATTCAAATGCAAATTCAAGCACTTGACAAGGATGCTTTTGAATAGGATGTAGCTCAATAGAATGTGGTAAGTCCAAAGACACGCAATGCAGGTCAAGCGCAGCCTCTAAACTGCCATGTGTACTGTCTAATTAAAGTCATTAGGATTTGCTGACCTGTGTTTAACGTGTGTTCTAAATGCATGTCGAACAATGCTGGTCTCCATAATCCAGATTAGGTGAGGGATATCTCCTGGACATGTTTGCTTTGATAATATTAGCATCATCTTTTATACATCCTAATTGCATAGTTCATTTATATTCCCTGGTGCAAGCACACCTATATGAACAATAAAAAGCATTCATACAGGGGCCTTGTGGTACAAAGGCCCTAATGTTTAAAGCTTATAATGACACTTTGATTTTTGTTTTAGATTTTAAAATTTTAGATTTTTTTGCATTTTGTGTCTCCCCTTGGCACAGTTGCCCTGACTTTCTATCCTGTGAGCAGAAAAGGAGAGAATCTCTTAATATTGGCACAACGATTAACACAATTTCTTTTTCCAGAAGGTGGAAAAGTGTATAACGCATCTCCAAACATACTTTTGTTTTTCACTCATATGATCCTAGAGTTCACCATTCAAGTCTTATTTTGTAAAATCCTTTGTTTATTAGGTAACCTGGTCCCCTACGTGGAATTACCTACTCCAGAGTTTAACATACATGTAACTAAATAACTAATATGTAGACTAGATATTCCCAACTTTCAACTTCATCATGCCGTCCCCAATATTTTAGATGAAATATTTAACCTCCTGCATCACCGTCACTTCAAGGCATAGCATGCAAATTGTAGAATGAATGGTAAGATTCTGCAGTCTTGTTTGAATTCCCTCTGAAAGATTTTCCTGGCTAACATATTAGCAATGTTTCCAAAACGGTTATGGTAGTTCAGTGAATAATTTCACATCTTCCCTTGAGTTGAACATTAACATTATTTTGCTTTTTATTTAAACCAGAAATGCATTCACACATCACTCTGTGGTGCCATCACAAACACTTGACACATATTAAGTGTTAAATATCCACATATTGCATACAACAACTGTTACATTCCAGCAACCATATTTATCAGAGATCCCTTAAGAACAAATGCTTGAAATGTTGACATTGGATACGATTTGATGTTTTATACTGTTGTTATATATCCTGGTCCTTTTAGAGAATGATTAGGCTTGTTGAAGGCTCTGTGCACCTGTATTCAAGGTAAACTCTATTGCCAAGACTTTGTAGATCCTTGACCATTACACCTATATGACTTTAGGTGTCCCACTGCAAATCCATTATTATGACTGCCCTTTAGCGACTATATTAGCCTACATTTGCTTAGAAGGCTTTCAACAAGATATTGAAATGTGTTTGTCCAACTTTGTACGCATTCAGTGAAACAGGGCCTATGTGAGGACAGGTACTGAAGCTAGATGAGGGTGTTCACACACTTTCGGATAAAAAATGCTAGATTTGCAGTCTTCACTATCTGGTTTCTCAGTTTGAAAACTGTGAGGTGGAGCAGAACACGTATGTAGTAGTAGTAGGAATAGGGACACTAGGACGTTTATTAGAGGCCAGACTTTTTTAGAGACTGCTGAGCCATATAAGAACTTGGTTTGTCCTATAACACTAGTTCAATCCAATACATTAGTAAAGAATACAGGGATGGATATTTGCAGGTTTGGAGGGTTTCATCTGTCTCATGATCCTCTAGTTTTTTCATTTCGCTTAGGGTCTTGGGTGCATTTCCTCCTGGATAGGAATGGGAGCAGTTAATGGTGGTTTCTCAGTCTCCACACAATGAATAATTCATCTCATACCTGAATCTCTTTATGCAGCAAATGCAATTTTATGTTCTCTCCAAGCTCCAATCAGTTCTCCCAGAGGAATTTATTGAGTACGCAAAGCACAAGCCTGTATAAGAATGCTAAAATTCGCATACATATCTGTATGTAGGTATAGGTGCTCTATATACATACAGTGCATACTGCATTCTAGTGGGTGGAAAGTGTCTGATTTATTGACAATACACACGTTTTAGACAACTGTCCTTGGGTTTTCTCATTTTGAATTTCTCCTACCTAATGCACAATCTTTAAAGGCTGGGTGCTGCAAAAGACAGGATGCATTTAAAAAAGTCTCAGAAGTTATAGCAGAAACAATATTCATGATTAATACAATTCTATGTTGTATTTTGAATTTCTGTACAGTATGGAATTGCAAATATTTACTCTAGAATATCTTACTGCTGTAAATAAAATAATAATGAACCAGACCTATTGGAAATTTTAATTCAAGTCATAGTTTTCAGTGAAAGCCTTTAAAAGAGCTAGTGCTGCTTTTGTGCCCAATGCTACATCTACTTTATCCTTGATTATTTCATATAATGGCACCTTTTAAACGTTGGAATATGTGAGAAAGTGAACAGTCAGTTCTTTAAGGTGATGTGTTGGGAGCAGGAAAAATGGGCAAGTGTAATGATCTGGGGAACTTTGACTTGTGATGACTAGAAAACTGAGTTGGTGTATCTCCAAAATGCCTTGCAGGGTGATTCTGGTATTCAGTGATTGGTAACTACAAAAAGTGTTCAAGGAAGGTAAACTGTGAACTCTGTGACTGAGTCATAGGCATCTGATGTGTAAATGGAGAGGCTAGTCAGTCTAGTCAAATTCCACTGAAGAGCTACTGTAGTGCATTTTTTTTTTTAAACTTCAATTCTAACCATGAGAAAAAGATGTTAGAACACACAGCGGGTCACGGCTTGCTAAGTATAGGGCCCTGTAGCCAAAACCCAGTCAAAGTGCCCATGCCGACCCATGCCAAAACTGCCTACAATTGGCTAGTGAGCATCAGAACTGTACTACTGCACAATAATGAAGGTTTATTAAATCTCAATTTTATTATTAATATTATTAAACAGAATTTATAAAGCCCCAACATAGTAAGCACAGTAGCAAATGACAGATACAAACAATGACACAGGAGGAGGACAGGAGCTGTTTTTCATTATCCATGTGGATGTCAGGGTGTGTTTGCATCATTTACTTTGAGAAGACATGGCTGCAGGGTGCATTATGGGAAGTAAGCAGGCCAGCAGGGACAGATACCACAAGACCATTGAGTCCATAGGCCCGATTTATTAAAGCTCTCTTAGGCTGGAGAGGATACACTTTCATCTGTGAAGCAGTAAACCTGGAATAGATCTAGTTCAGAATTCAAAACATTTGTTAGCAAATAGCAAATTAATTTGAAAAAAAAAACATTCCAGATTTGCTGGATCACCCAGCTACACTGATGCGCTTTAATAAATCATGCCGTAGGAATCTATGAGTCTGAGTTGTTTAAGCAGTATAGAATTAAAAAGGTGGTTTTAGTGTTTTGGCCTTCCGATATTACCAGAATCTCAGAAATATAACAGGCAGCATGTGATTCAGCTGTTCTCAATAATTGGGTCTGCTGTGATTCTGTTTTAGGGGTAGACGTCTAAAGCAGACAATAAAATACTTTCCATTGCAGCCTAAAAGCTGATAATGGCCCAGATGAATATTCAAGAAATAATTCACACCCGAATATGTTATCACTCCATAATCTGCACCTCCAGTTAGATCCTCAGAGCTGTTTACACAAGCAGATGTGACAAGATAGGGTTGTGATAGATAATTGCCATATACTCACTTGTACATAAGAAGAAGAATATCATCCTGTTGTAAACCATCATTTATTTTATCCTTAACTATGTACCATTGTACCATATCGTGGGGAAGAAAATTCAAAGGTTATACAATTTATTCTATCATTTATGCGGTTATTTTCAAGCAGACTTTTCTCCAAAGCTCACACTTCATGGTAAAAGGAAATGCTAATGGTGTTCAGCATTATTTTAGTTATTTTCGGTTTTGTTTTTGTTTATCTTATTTAATTTTATATCCATTTTTGTCACTGCCCTACAAACTGTGTTTTGCAAATAAACATTTAAACATGACAAAGGTTTCCCTAATCACTATAGTTTGTCTAAAGGCAGAGAACATGAACTAGTTTGATTCTTTTATAAACCTCTGATGTAAGGCTATAGAATAAGGATGACAAGTGCATGCTTTGTGCGTGTTAATTTCAACCTGAGTTTCTCTTATGAGTTTTGATGTTCACATAAAATAAGCAAACTGAGAGGATAGTAAATGTAGAAAGTGATGCAAAGCATCAGAGTATTTTTTCCTGAGTATTTTTACCAGACTAAATAAAATATATAGTTTAGAATGACTTTTATAATCCCAACAATAATACATAAAGCATGTACAAAACCACTATGTATTCTCATTAAAGGTCAGTTCACACATTGGGCCTGATCTATGAAAGCTCTCCAAGGCTGGAGAGGATACACTTTCATCAGTGAAGCTGGGTGATCCAGCAAACCTGGTATGAATCTGGCTCAGGATTCAAAACATTTGCTAGCAAATAGCTAATGACTTTGAAGAAATCCATTCCAGGTTTGCTGGATCACCCAGTATCACTGATAAAAGTGTATCCTTTAATAAATCAGGGCCATATTTGTAAGTTGCTAGAAAACTAAATCTTCCTTTTTTTGTAAAAAGAAAGGTCTGAGGGCACTTACTGTGGGAATGGTGAAATGCAACCACCTTTGCCTTCTCTCTTTTTTTCAGCCAGTCATTGTATTGCTTTGTGAAGCAAACATTCTCTTGGGCAAATAATATGCCCTAGGAAGTGGAGAAAAGCAGATTCATGTGAAGTGGCCAGTATGTGCATGTCAGTGCATCCCAGTATTCTAAAAAATGCTGTAGCAAATCTAACTACACAATTAGCCATAAATATATTATATCCACAGGTCACTTTAGGACATGCAGCTCTGCACAGGAGCTTAGTTAGGTTTGCAAGGATGGGAAATAAAATCCACTGTGGTGCTGGATGCAGAGCTGCAGGTTCTAGTGTACAGGGCCTATCCTGCATAAAACACTTCCTCTGTAATCTGAATTGAGAGATATGTGTCAAAAGAGTCTTCATAACCTGTTAGGAACGTGTCTGACACACAGCACAACAACTGGAGAGGTGATAACCTGGGAGTTGCTCAGTGCTGGCATTTTAAATGGTGCAATGCAGATAGATACACGGATGTCAGTGAAATCTGTACGTGTTTCCCTTTATTATTTTTATCTAAGCATTGAGAGATAAATTCCTTTAAAGGCCCTTTTTTATTTTTTTTTAAATATATTTCTTCTCTTGTCATTTTATCTGGCAGGAAATCA
>NC_092871.1:20835248-20894565 GCF_032062135.1 Pyxicephalus adspersus
CAATGCACCATGTATGCTGAGCACAGAGAGGGATTTCTTATACGTGACTTTACAGCTTTATTTAAAGGGAATATAAAGGTATTTTGGGGAAAGGTTTGGACCCCCTGTCAGGATTTTATTGCTGTTGGTGTCCCCACCAGGTGGATTCTCCATCCTATTTGTCTTGGTGTTCACTGGGACAATAAAGTGATAGGGAATCCACAATTTTATAGCTGTCACCACAGCAAGACATGATAAAAATCCTCTATACGGGACATATGTTCCTATGGCAGTCCTCTAAAATGGAAATTACATTTATCAGAGACATTTCCTCCTAATTTCCTGTGTCTTCTCCATGGCAGGAAGTGAAGGGAAATCCGGAAGACAGGCAGCAAAATAAATGTAAAGATAAGTTTAGGTATTATTATTGTCCACGAGAATTTCTGCATAATAATTATGGGAATAAGTAAAGGCTGAAGTTCAAGGTGAACCTCTAGTGGGATTGAACTCAAACCTCATTCCTAATTGTCAGAGGTATGTATTTTATTGGTAAAGCGGAACTAACCTGCGATACTCAACTATCCCTGTTCCCTCACAGGGCGCTGACTTATTTTTATTTATTTCTTCTCCCCTCTGCGCTTTTCGGCTACCTTGATTGGCCAGGCTGGGATGACATAACTCCCACGCAGGCGTGCGGTAGTTCCCGGCATGGGCAGGGAAAGTATCTTGGCAATTAAAGTATAAAAATGAATTTTAGATCTTTATATTATCTGAATGCATATTTAATTTTGATGCACTTTAACTGGCTGCCAGTAGAGCAGAGATATATATTTTATATATATATATATATATATATATATATATATATATGTATATCTGCCTGGCAGATTCAAGCTAGCCCAAAAGTTGTGGCTCATTGGCCTGTCAGAATCCTAAGCTTTTTCCTGGACCATAGTGAACCCTGTTCAGATTATACAAAGTTAAAGTGCTACTACTTAATTCTGTTATGTTCTTTCATAGACTCTTAAGGTGTATGTGTTGAAATAAATATCACCATATCCTTTCTAGTATGCTGCAATATATCGGTATCCCAGTTCAGTAATTATCCAAGAATGTTGGTTAATATAATGATAGTTGGAGATTAAGTTCCCAGTTCCTAAGCATTGGTGGTTATATGTAGTAGTATGCAGCAGGACGTCCGCAGCACAGCTCTATGGATGGGGGTTCAGATTATGCAAAGTTAAAGTGCTACATCCTAATTCTGTTATGGTCTTTCATAGTCTCCTAAAGGTTTTATTTTAAAGCAAACATACTTTATTACCCAAGGCTGTCAAGTTCATAGAATTTACTGCTATATATATGTATACATTGAATACACTGATACCCCATAAACACAGACATTTTAATAGGAACAGGCGACAACCTCACTTAAGAAGAAGATCTTGCTAATAAAAGGGAACCCCCCGCAGTAATAGTTATGTAATATGAAAAATACCCTCCTCTTGTTTTGTATTGTTAAAACAAAGTCTTAACAAGCTAACAAGTTATAAATCTATTGGTATTTCAGTCTTCGGTGAAAGTGCAGTCATAATAAGTATGAAGCAGTCATTGCTAAGAACATGCTGAACTAACTGATCTAAGAGTAACAGTTTACTGATTCTTTAGAGGGAGATCCTTTGTATTGGCAGAGACAATTTCTTTGGCACTGATAAACCATGAAGCAGAAAAAATCACAATAAATCGTAATATAGAATACTTTAAATCTTTGGGGCTGTTCTTGAATTCTTAATGCTAAATGGATCTTATTACAAAAAAAGTAAACTATCCTGGTCTTCCATTTACATTTAGGGATATATTTATAGAGTGGCAAATGATGGATGGATAGATTTGACATTTCATTTACTGTTCCTTCACCACTGAACGCTTTGAACAATTCACCATATTTATAAGGCTCATTCTTCTTTTTTCCTTTCCACTTGATACAGATTTATGTTGTTACCATTGTGTATTTAGGGTAGCAGTGCAAGAGAACAGCTGATTAATGCAGTCAATATGCAACTATATGCATATACTGTACATATAAATCCTCATTTATTTTTGACTCGAGGTTCACTTTATTTAATATATGAGTATAATATATGTGTTTCTAAGTAAAGTTATGTGACATATACATTCATTGGTGGCACACCGTAAAATAATGTATATTTTGAAATGAAATGTTGGCATAGTATTGCTTATTGTCCCTGTTTGTTACTTCAGTACGTTCCTGCTTCTGCTGGGATAAAAAGTTTGTAGTTGTAAAATAAAGAAACAAGAATAAAGAGACATTTTAACAAGCTGGCTGATCTTTTTTGTCTTTGCAGGCTGGGGGAAGATTTCTACCGGGAGGCTATAGAGCATTGCCGGAGTTATAACGCACGCCTGTGTGCAGAGAGGAGCATGCGACTTCCTTTCCTGGACTCCCAGACTGGAGTGGCACAGAACAACTGTTATATATGGATGGAAAAGACACACAGGGGGCCAGGTACATATTATTTGTTTTCTTTTGTTTTTTTTCGGTCCAGGTCTCCAGTGTGCCAGAAAAACAAACTTCATTTTTTGACAGATGTTTTTTGCACAGTCATATCATTTAGACATCCTAAAAGAATAATGCCTTGCCTGTGCAGGGGCAATCAACAGGTTCATTTTAATGCAGGCCTCCATAAACTGATATAGTTACCTATCTTTCGCTCCCTCACTGCTCTATTCAGTTGTCAGGAAAAAATGCAAAAACTTGTTGGAGTGGTATCTTAGTCAGTGACCACATTTGACTGCCCAGATTGAGCCTGTGCTGTCAACAACTTACTCTTTCATATCCAGAAGTACCAGAAATTTCCTTTAGTTTACATTGCTAAGCAGAACTGCAAAAGAGCAAAGAACAATATGTATATGCTCATAGAAATTTAAGTATTAAATCAATCTTGTTACTTTGGTCTGAAAGTGATTGTTGATATTTTGTAATGCATTGCTGCTTTTAATCCATGAAAACCTCTCCCTTTTCATAGGCTTGTCACCGGGACAGATCTACACCTATCCTGCTCGATGCTGGAGGAAGAAGAGGCGGCTGGACATATTAGAGGACCCTCGTCTGAGGCCCTGTGAGTTTACACTTGGTAAGAAGTTAGTTTGGGGGGCCCCAGGTGTTATCATGCTCTGCCATCGTGGGACCTGCAACACATTGCACTCCAGGTATGGAGAGAAAAATCCCACATAGGTGCAAGTCTGCAATAGACAAATTAATCCAATGAAAGTCTGTTGTAGATTGCACAGTTGAAGATAATCAGGTAGAAAGATACCTAATTTAAAGGAAAACACCAGGAGATCTTTATTTATTCTCTAGAACCAAGCAGATGGATCATGACATGCCAGCACAACCAATACCTTTTTACAATAGAGGTAGATATTTTTAAAATGATCATTGGTGTACAACATATCAACTAGATTGGTATAGCTGGTGCTGGTTTGCTCTAAGCAACAAATCAGAATTTAACTGCCATTATTCTAAAGTACATAAAAAAAATGTAAAGAATATTATTACTTTCTATATATGTTTATTGCCAAAGTTTACACAGGTACATACCTATGGTTAATACAAGCATATTTAACACAAAAGAGACACTGGGCAATACATAAAAGACTGTACATACAGTAACATACCTAGTTTTTTTTTTAAAAAGAGCTCAATATATAGTAACCCACATTGTCCAAAAACATTAATATATCCAAAATTAATTTTTAGTATTTTATTTTTAAGTGCAGGGAGATTTTTAAAAAGTAGGCTGGGCAGTGAGGCTAAGAATTTATAAATAGAGGGTAGGAAGGGAGAAATCTTAAAAAGAAGCTGCAAAAAGAAGCTTAGTGTTAGAAATATTAGATAGGAAGGTGGAGACCAGGCAGGTAAAATTATTAGACAAAGTCTGGGTAAAGAGTTTAATAAATTGAGACTTGGTGGGGAGAGGAATGGGCTATGAGACTTATAAATGAAGGTTGGACAGTTAGAATTATCAGATAGAAACATGTTTGTATTAAAACTTAAAATCACCTAGGGAATGATCTGTGAGAAATGTTGTCTGAAAACTTATAGATAAGACTTGGCTGGGCCGAGCAATGAAAGACACCAGTTGGACTATTCTCCAAAGGTAATGTGCTAACCTGTGTGCAGGTTTATAGGCCTTCACGCCTGCCAGTATGTAACCATATAGAGAAGTACAAATCTTGTAGATGACTACAGTGTTAGAGTAAGACAATGCTTTGCAGGTCTCTCCGAATGCACTTACTTGTAACACTGGGGGCAGTTATCAGGAAATATCTATGGTAGAATCAAAAGTTTTCCAATTAAACAATATGTTTTACAGTGGGCTGTATAAATGTGTTTGGGGAGTAATGTTGGGTGTGTTGCTTTTATCAATATTGATGTTATCCTACTTATTATTATTTATTACTTAAAGTAAAATTTGAACTCAAATATTTTTCTACTTCTTGACTATTAGGTTAAAACCAAATGAAGATGTTTGTGTAGTCTGTGTCCTGAGTAATTCCTTTTTACATACTTGAACACAAAAAAGAAGTGAGAAAAGTTTCTTTCAGTCAGATGTCACTGGAAAATGTACCTGTGATAAAATTTACCCTCTGCTCCCTTTGGGGTGGAAGTGGCCATTGGGACAAGTAGAAAGGATGCCCCCCCCCCAATGTTGACACACAGAGCCCTAAAAACCAGAATATTAGACCATAGGGTCAAGCTTAGTGATAAAATAATATCTTTATATAAAATAATTTGTCTGTTCTTATTTTAGCCTTTTTTTTCGCTCTGCCCCTCCCCTCTCCATAGAGCATGAACGGTGCTGTATGTACAGCATTGTTCATGCATCTTGCAGCCCCTTGTCGTTGGAAAGGATCGTGAAAGATCCTTTCCAACGACAAAAATTGCAAGTGTGTATGCAACTTAACACACAATAGGAGGGGAGATAAGAAATAATTTTATTGCTTTGCTTACCACTTGATTTGAAAACAAATTGGTGGTGGTCAACAATAAATGGCTCTTCATATGGAGTTCATGCTATCACAATGGACTGCGCATTTTATTCAGAAAAAATGCAGTACTACACAAATAGGTCAGAGAGACCACAAAAAATGGTAAAAGGGATGGTTAGAGACTGAAAACATGTTACAGGAAATTGTCAGGGATTGTGAGCATGCTGAGGGGGTTTCAAGATGGCAGATGTGTTTCATGGGATCACCCCTTTTATAAGCCAGTGTGCTCACTAAAGCTCCATAAAAATTCCTAGTGCCACAATTGATATTTCTCTTAGGAAGACTATAGAGTCTACTTTAGTAGTCGTCTACTATAGACTACTTTAGTTCTAGTAGTTAACTAGTTGAAAAAAATGTTTTCCTTTATTGTCCGCAGTAAGTCTTCAAGGGCACCAGGGGCTGTACAAGTGTTGAAGGGCCACATGTAGAACCAGGGATGTCATTTATAATATTATAAAATATTTATAATATTATGTGAATAGATATTTAGTATTTGATTATATTTCTGATACAAACAGGAGTCCTTACTAGGCCTATCCAGGTACAGTCCAAGAACTTTCTAGCCCCAACATTGGAAATGACTCCTATTTTTAGTTACACCAATTTTTTTCTCAAAGTAATGAATGTTATGAGTTTATTTTAAGAATTAATTAAAAAGAATATTTTACAAACCTAAAGTATATGTAAAGCTTCACACTTAAAATAGAGTGTAAGCAGCATTTCTCAACCTTGGGGTACTCCTGAAATAATTTCAGGTCTTTGGGAAAACCCTTCTATAATTACAAAATCCACAGCTTACAGTACATTAGTGTGGTGATCAGTAAGAAGAATGCCCTTTACAGTTCTAGCCTGTGGGAAGAATGTCATCCTTATTGGTATATATTAAACTGACCTGAGAGGCACAAACTGCTCATTGCTCAAGGAACCTGGAGGAACCCTGGTTGGGAAACACTGGTATAGAGTATGGAAGGGTTAGAAAGCTGTCCATGTCACTTTTATAGTGATCACAGATCTGATAAAATGACAGGATTACAGGAATTCAACAACAGACCGATTTTCAAAAATACAAGTTGTGTCATGAATACAAATGATCAAAAAGATTTGATCGGAAGCTCACATCTGTTAGAACATCCTTAGCATGGATAGTCCTTTGGTTCTACCCTTCTCAATCTGCAATGCAGGTGTGCTGGTAAGGTGTTTTGTGTGGCATTAGGAGCCATTGCATACTATATGTGTCCCACAGATGTGTTAGGTCTCTACAGGCCATGCTAATGGGTTATTCGCAAAACTATGTTTTTTTTGGGAAGCTAAAGTAAGAAAAGTCACATCATTCCAATTGAAGGACCTGAAATGACCAAATCCAGAACATTACATGACTAGCCGTTGGCCTTATTAGCTCTAGTTCCATAGCATTCCTAGTCTTGTGAATAATGACCTGTTTTGACTGACGAAGCATTGTGTATAAAATTACCTGTGTAAAGCCATCTGCATTTTCCCATTCCAGCCAATTGGCATGTATGTAAATCCTAGCAATATATGTTTTTATTTATATAGCGCCATCATATTACGCAGCGTGTACAAAGTCCATAGTCGTGACATATACAATAGAAAGTGTTGTGGTATATATGTTCAGCAAATGCAAACAAAAATCTATAGATCCTGCAAAAAATCCCATGACGTCCTGTGTCTTGTGCAGACTTTCTATGTTTTCTCAAGTAGCCTTATCAGCCAAGAACACTTGATTACCACTTCTTTATGTTCTATAGATTTAATATAGTGACCCCCAGTACAGTTATAAAAAAAGAGGAATTCACCACAACTGAGAACTCATAAGTTGCATTATTATTCATATTATTATTAGTTTTGTTCTTGAATAGGTGCTTTAAACCTGCAAATGGACAAAGTCTGTGGAAATGTGAATTGGCTGATACTGGGAAATACAGACAGTGATGATTTTGTACGATAAATAAGAACTTGTAGTTCTATCACATGCAAAGGGCTGAAGGTCACCCTTGTTTTTCTCCTTTGACTTATTTTTCTTTGGTTTCACTATCCAAGTTTTTTTTTTCCTTGGCTGTCCATGCCACCTTACCCTCAGTTTCCCCCCACCTACCCTTTCCTCATCCTCCCCTCAGTCTGTATCCTTCTTCTCCCCCCACTGCTTATTATCCATCTCCCCTTCTATTGTTCCTTCCTGCCCCCCTCCCTCTATATTCATCTCAGAATCTTCTGCTTCCTATTTCTCTCTATTCCTTCCTCCCCATTCCTCTTCTCCCCCTCCTGCACTTTATGACCCCTCCCTTCCCCTTCCTCCCTTCCCCCATTTTTTTTTTCTCTCACATTTTTCTTCACATTTTTTTTTTAATTCAGCTATTCGGTAAATGAAAAAAGCAGTTGCCATGGAAACTATCAAACCACATGACCAGACGTATTAATGCTCTTTTTTTTTGTATACTTGTCTGGAAAGAAAATGCAATTTCAGTTCAGTTCTTATATAAAAAGCAGTCCCAGGGAACACAGAAAAAAAGAATGCAACTTATTTAAAAAACACCATATCTATTTATGCAAATATTTTCTTTTTAATTTATCTGATACAGTGACAAAATATGATACATCTGGTGTGACATTTTATATTTTATTTATTATTATAACAGTATAAATATTTTTTTTGTTAGCCTTTACAAAATAAAAGATGAATTCTATACTACGTACACATGTGCAATAATTATCGTTGGAAATGAATGACCAATCGGCCGATAATCGTTAACAAAAAAAGTGAACAACGACTGGCCAACAACGACGAGGAATGTCGCTGGAAACGAACGACCGTCCCGGTGGATCAGATTGGGCGACGATCGTTTGCTACCTATTGTGTGTTAATTGATCGTGGATTATTCTGTAGTACACTTTCTGCTTTACATTTCTCTTCCTGGATTGTTCAAACGATCGTATCTAGCGTGTGTACACCATTGGTGTATTATATTTGAACGATCGTATTGTTACAGCATGTACAGAATTGTGCACAATGCGATCGTTCAATATAACTGTTCGTTCATTGGTCGTTAATCGTTCGTTTTATAATGACAATTATTACACGTGTGTACGTAACCTAAAGCAACACAAATGGAATTACTGTGTCTAGGCCAGATTGATGGAGATATATTTTGTGTGAATTTATACCGGACAGACCCTATGGCCTCTGTCGCTGCTGTCCCTGGGTCACTTGGGAAGAAGGATTGGCCTTAAGGAAAAAAGAAGAAGCAATAAAAGTTGTTGTCCATAGCAGAATCTCCTTTTCATATTCTCGCTACTGCACAAGAAAAATTTAAAAAGGGCAATCCGATTGACTTTTACAAGCAATAAGAACAGTATTCCCTTTGGATATTTTCGATTACTAGTAATGAGAAACAGTGCTGTGTAGCTGCCAATTTCTGCAGGAAAGTCTGCCTAGTATATGTATATTCTCCTGTGCTGATCCCTCAATGCAGAGGGCAAGGTTCAAGATGATAGAACAGGTGGCACACAAAGTGAATAGTCATTGTGTCCTATGGCAGGAAAGTGTTTTCTCAAATTTGTCCGGGAATGCTGCCATCTCTACCAGTTCTGTTTTCTGTTAACCTCCTTAGTATTACATATGATGTCAGAAAAACCTGCAAAATAAATATTTTTTTTTCAATACATGTGTTAAAATAGGAAATTTAGGCACCAAATTGATCTAAAAACCTAAATCACTAAATATATTTTAAAATCAGAATAAAAAGACGGTAGATGCTATTTTTTATGGTTAAAGATAAACTAATTTTGGTGCACATAGCCGCAATATAATTCACATTTTTGCAACATTTAAAACATGACACTGTATCAAGAAAAATAGCAACCAAATAGAACAAGCCTTAAATATGCATGTGAATTGGTAAGGCAATAAGAAAAATTTGATGCTCAAAATTGTCAGTAGACTACATTTTTACACTTTTTACACATTATCAGTTTGAAACAAACAGTAAATATTAACCTAAAGAATTTTAGTCACATATTGGGTCACTGCGATACCCAATATGTGTTACACATTAATTTTTTTCATACAGATGTGCATCTTAGCATAATATAAAATTACTTATGTGCATAGAAGTGAGCTGTGAGTCCCATACAAGTCTTTTTTGTAATGACAAGCTTCTGAAAAGTGTAAGTGGTAGGTCCCTTCATTTTTTACATGTATTGTATAGCCACAAATCGGGTGACAAGAAGCATAGTGCAGGTAACATCTCCTGCGTATGAAGACACCAGGCATCTATTAAATGCTATGTCTTATCTACACAACTCCCAAGTAATTGGACTGTAATTAACACTTGATTTGAATAAATTTTTGGCTGCTGTTGATCAGAATTTTACAATTGCAAACCCAGAAGTGCTCGGAAAAGAATGGAGAATCATCAAATGAATGTTTGCTTAACTTTCCCCTACATCCTAGATGCCACTCTCAAACTTTACTGGAGCATGGAATTGAATGTTAAAGGAGGCCTATGACTATGGGTCTAATTTAATAAAGCTCTCCAAGGCTAGAGAGGATACATTTTCATGGGTGAACCTGGGTGGTCCAACAAACCTGGAATGGATCAGGTTCAAGATTGAAAACAGTTGCTAACTAATAGCAAATGGCTATTTCAAGTTTGCTGGATCGTCCAGTTTCACCTATGAAAATATATCTTTTCCAGTCTTAGAGAGCTTTAATAAATTAGGCCCAATGTGTTTTTTGAATGGCATTGATAAAAAAGATAATAAATATAACTGCAAATTTGTTGACTGTTAGGCCAAGGATGCTACATCTTAGTGGGCCAGTATGTACAGTGGGAGCTGTTGTAATCTTTTAATCTAAATAAGTAGTTTTGCCTTATGTACAACAAAGCCTGCATGATAGGAAGTTCTTTTTTAGGCAAAGGATTGTGTTACTGCTTTAACCTTGGAAAGTTTATTGTGCCCAGACCTTAAAGCAGCCCATGTAAACTGTTCATTTACCTTTAATGAACAGTTAAAAGACGTGCAACATTGTTGCTGATAAGGTGCAGAACAATGGCTAGTATGTGTGCTGTGCTGTAGTGTTGAACTGTTGAATGCCATTGACAATGAATGGCAATACAATACCCTGATGTACATGTGTTGTAATGCTTGTTACCACAACACTTAAATGTCAATGGTCCCATAAGCTAGGTACACACGTGCAAGAATTTTCGTTAGGAAACAAACAACTAACAATTATGCACGATTATTTTGAACGATAGGATCATAGATGCCAACAAAACAGAAATTATTAGCATTCAGCAACTAGGGCAGTTGCAACATTTTTATATTTGTGTAGTTGGTTTAAAGCCGGTGTCTAGGCCATAAAAATCAATTCATATGTTTCTTTGCAAAAAAAGGTTATTTTCATTTTGTCAATACGTGCTCTAGCACTTTAAGCACTGCAGTAGTTGTTAAAAGTTCACTTGTATCTGATTTCCCTGGTTCTAGAAGACACAAGTTGGAGACATACCACACGAACTAGATGGTGATGACCTGGAAGATGATACCCCAAAACGCAAAAACAGAGCCAAAGGAAAGGTAGGGCACTCAGGAATATGACAATAAAAAAGAAAAGGAAACCTTATGGGTAAGGAAAAGGACAGAGAAAAATCTGAAATGAAAGGTAGAATGGGGAAGCAAGACAGATATTGTTAGACATTAAAAATATTAAGATTTGTTAGTTTTTATGTAGCAATATCTTTATTTACTATGCTTAGGACTCCAAGATTACATTTTAATAACATTTTAATAAAACAAGCATATTGCTTACAGAACTAATTAGCTAAAGCTAAAGCTTACATACTTGCATAAATATAAGAGAAGCAACCCTTATTCTCACAATCCAGCCAAGGTTTTGTAGGGTAAAAAGAGGCAGGGAGCTTT
Source organism: Pyxicephalus adspersus (assembly GCF_032062135.1). Taxonomy (NCBI): domain Eukaryota; kingdom Metazoa; phylum Chordata; class Amphibia; order Anura; family Pyxicephalidae; genus Pyxicephalus; species Pyxicephalus adspersus. Next base: position 20,846,238 of record NC_092871.1, read on the forward strand.
TGTTATGCAGTCTTTTCAGGTAACACGTTCATCATTTAAAAAATTATGATTCATTTTTGTTGAATTACATTGCTCAGTGTACACACAAGTGCTTAATAAACTTCACTGCCTGTTCAACCACTAAACATTTAAGTGAATTCGAACTGGTGATAAAGAAAAATTGCAGGATTTTGGGTGTGCAGAAGGAAGCTGTGATGCAGGTAAAAAAGACACAAAATAAAGCAACTCAGTATTTAATAATACACAGTTAATAGTATTTTTGTAAATGCAAGCAGTGTAAATTTCTCATATTGATTTTGTAATTTGACTGCATAGCAGAGTTCAGGCTGGAAGTAAAAGAAGCATGCATGGAACATATTGGTATGTGAACAGAGCAGAAATGAGCTCGTCAGTATGCTGCTTCTCCTCTCACTCTCCAATCACATGCTGGGGAAGAGTAAGCCATTTAGTTTTTAAGAGATAGAGGTGTTTAAATCTTAGGACCAAACAGAAAGTAATCCAAATCTTTAGGCAGGTAAAATAGCTCTCTTTTGGGTTTTCCATCTTTGTTTTACATCTAATATCTTACATCTATATATTTAGCTGCCCGAAAATCAGCTTTACAGTATGAATACTGTTCTTGACCTGTAGTACCCCACCCTTTCTCCTCAGCAGATCCATGCTTGCCAAAATCCGAAGATCAATATTTCCCCTGTTTGTTTACATGCCATCTTTGTAATAGATGCATCTGTTTTTTGTAGCCTAAAAACGCCTACGGAGCTGTCTCTCAATTTACCTTTGCACACAGCCCCATAGAAGCCAATTAAGCTGTAATCTGCAGGTACATCTTTTGTGGGGTTAGAATGAAAACAAACAGGAGAACATCTGGCTGCAGGATCTTTGTAAGTATGGATTTGTGTAGGTAGAAGGTGAGTTACTTTGGGTCAAAAGCTTTAATACAAAGCTTTAATAAGTCTGTGTATAAACTAGTAAATTCTGCCAATCAACTAGAAGTAGAAATGATCAAAGGTGAGAAAGGAAAGAATGGGATGTGGAAGATCTTTAGAGCATATAAAGTATTCATAGAATATACTGGACTACATAAAGTCAAATGATTTATTCTATAGGCCTGTGGAATTGGGGGCTTAAAGAAGAGACAGGATCCCTCCACTTTAGAAGATCGAGACAAACCCTATGTGTGTGACAGTAAGTGACCTCTAATTATTTAGTGCGTTTAAATTTTTTATTATTTTTTTTTTATTATTCATGTTGTCTTAGAGGATAAGAAGGAGTGATTCAATAGTCCTCTAGAGGCATAGTAAATACAAATTGGGCAAAGCACCTGAGCTTGAATGTAGGGGTGTAAATATCAACTAGTATACAGTCCAGTGTTCTCCCCAGCCCCGGCTGTTTTTAGGTGCTTACTGAAGAGTTGGGTCACAATACATGGGCTGACACCCGCCTACAATTTCTTCCTATCTGGGTTAAAAAAAATGTCCGGGTTGCCTCTAAAGTAAAAAGCACACATATATACCTGACAAGGGTCACAATTTTTGTCTGTCTGCATGTAATTGGGTACTGTTACATAAATTTTGTATTATTTTTTTTAATGAAATACCATCTATATATCTATAACATTTTATTTCTAGTTTGTGGCAAGAGATACAAGAATCGACCTGGTCTCAGCTACCACTACACCCACACTCACCTGGCTGAGGAAGAAGGAGAGGAGAATGCAGAGAGATATCTTATCCCTTTTCACAGGAAAAATAACCACAAACGTGAGTAACCTAGACTTACTAGAAGCAGTAGGTGAGATGCTGTGTGTTAGAAGTACAGCCCATATGTATAAGAATACACAGAGACACATAACAGAGTGACGAAAGATACAAACTAGGAGGTCTATGTATATAAAGTATCAGTCTGAATTTTGGGGTTCTTTTTTCTTTTGCAATTTTAAATTCCTGATGTTTAGTAGGAGCAGGTTGGGATCTTCAGGATTTTTAAACTAGTGTACGCCTGTATCTTATAAACACTAAAATTGGAATCAGAAACTCCATCCACTTTAATGAAGGAACTGAGCTCAGTATTTAGAAGTAGTTTATGTGGTTCATTCACTTCCACATAAACCAGTGGTCACCAACCTTTTTGGACCCATGGACCACTAAATTTACCGGCTTCGGACCTCGCATGCGCGGGTAGCCGTGTGTCACCTAAAGGGGAGGAACTTCCCCACTCTCCTATTGCAGGTCCGAGCTTGCGATGAGAGAGTGGGCAGGTTGTGTCTCTGGACACCACCCTGAGCCTGGGACCCGTACCGGGGACATTGTACGCGGCTCTGGCTGGTGAAGCCCCTTCTCCTGACCCCGCTTGGGGGCGCACTGGTCAGAGCTGCGGACCACTAAAATTTTCTTGTTTGGCGACCTCTGACATAGACCACAGTTGATAGGTGTCAGGCACAGCAAATGTGGCAATCAGGGTGTTTGACAAAAGAATAATTAACTAGGAGTAATTTATAAAATTGCAGATCATGTGAGCTAGTTCTGAGTGGGGCAATCACAGTAGTGCGGTTTGTTCAGTAAAAATCAGATCACGTTTTTGGCAGTCCAGCAGCTCATCCTTTTATAAACGTGCCACACTTAGTCTGCATGCACGTATGTGTGTGTGAGCATTATTTGCATTTTAAGTAAAATATTAGTTTCCTATGGTAAACTTTCCTGCTAGTGTCAGGTCATGTCTGTGTTTTTGAGTTCATTATAAAAATAATTCCCTCCTGAACCTCATTTACACTTCTAAAAGATATAAAGGTTTTCCCCCACTTTCCTATTAGGCTGTAAATAATAATGTACTTTATGCTTTTGTGTTACAGGTAGTCCCTGGGTTATATATGAGATAGGGACTGTAGGTTTGTTCTTAAGTTGAGTTTGTATGTAGATCGGAACAGGTACATTATTTTAATAAATGCAATTAGAAGGACAGATTAGGTCAGCTTAGCTTTTAAGATCACTCACAACCTCAGCTGTGTTTAGCAAAAGATTTCTTCTGCAAGTCATGCAAACCCCCCCTCCCCCCCATCAAGCCTCCATCCTGCAGGAGCATGCAGGGAAGCCTTGTTCGTATATAGGAGTTGTCTGTATGTTGGATGTCCTTAACTGGGGGACTACCTGTATATTTCATTCCTTGGATCTTGCACCCATGGTTCACCATTTTTCTGTCTGTGCAGCTAGAGCATTGCAGAGCATTGTGTAGCTGGATGACATTTCAGCATAAAACTTAAACTGAGTAATAAAGGGAAAGATCCAAAGCATGTACAAGCCTCTAAACATGCAGGATACTGAATTTTTTCTTCTTTTTTTTAACCTTGTGATTCTGCCAGTAGCATACTTCCTGTCCTAAAGGGACAACACTCACTCACTATTCTGTATAAATGTCCTGTCCACCCTAGGACAAGAAATCTATTAGGGCTACAGAACACATCACCCTTTTTTCTTCTCCCTAACGTAGGAGGCATTTGTTATCAGCAATTACATATACAGTATACAGTTTTCTATATGGCTATATTGGGTATTACACACAGAAGTCATGGCTTTATGGGATATAGAATATTCGGGTACTTGTCAGGCCTGTTTGAGCAGACTAATATTAGTGAGACAGTTTTTATTATTATTTTTATTATTGTTAATAAACAGGATTTATATAGCACCAACATATTACGCAGCACTGTACATTAAATAGGAGTTGCAAATGACAGTAAGATACAGACAGTGACACAGGAGGAGGAGAGGACCCTGCCCCGCAGAGCTTACAATCTAGGAGGTGAGGAATTAACACACAATAGGAGGGGGCTGTTAGAATATAAAGTATTAGGAGGCAGTTCAGTTCTATAAGAAACACTAAAATTAAGCAGCAGAATATATCTGAATTAGATATGAGGGGAAAAAAAAAGCTTCATCGTTTTTAAAAAATAATGAACACTATGAGTACTCTAGAGACACCCTTTATGTTATTTCTGAAATACCCTCCCCGAGTGACTATAGGAACTTTTTTTCTGTGGGGGTAATATTAGGTTAGCCGTTGCAGTCTTAATGTATGAATGTGGACTATGAGGACAGTGGAATCTTCTACAGAACATGATATGTTGCCAGTTCCGGCCTGTGCGGTATTAGAAGCCCAGTTTCAGTAGAACTCTGTGCATTGGGTAGGCGGCTTTGCTCTGTCTATAAGCATATTGCCTACCATCCCCCATTTCTACGTCTGTTTCTCTAATTGAAACAATAAATCAGGCAGAGATATATTAAATCCATGCTGCATGTTTTGGCGGCCCCTTGGATGCAGACAGTTGCTATGGAAACAGAGGAGTGACAGGGGTAGGTTATCAGTTTGGGTGATGACAATTCCCCCTCCCTCTCAGCTTCCCTAAAATAATCACACCTCCCACTTAACCCCTTTGTACCCCGCTGTGTAACTACTGCAATTCTGATCTCTTTCTTCCCATTCTAGACTTCTACAAAGAGCTGAACTGGGTGCCTGAGATGCAGCCTCGACATACAGGTGAGGACGATACAGGCCTTAACCTGGGAATACACAGTTAAATTTGAACTAAATTAAAAAAAAATGTCCCAACAACTGTGTAGTGCTTGAGCCTGCTTGAGTTAATATAATTTAAGTGGATCGTGTGTACAAAAATAATCCAGCAAGGCCCCACCACCAGCCTCTCCACTATAAACATTACATAACTGCATAGTTTAGAAGGTACTTTTCACTGCATGACTGACTGTTATGTATCTGAAAAAAATCTACTCATGTTGCAACAATGTATCTATAATAAAGTCTAGTTCATGCAATAAGTAGATCAATCCCACAGTAATAGAACATATATAATAAATGTTAAATAGGTTCTCCTCTATGAAAAAGGGAAATAGCTACATCTCCCAGTCTAAAGGTGCCCAGGTATGATTTCTTTTAAATGTCGACAAATTTAAAAATACCAAGGTTTTGTTTGAGCTTATAAGCAAACAAAAATATTAGCTACATGGAAACGTGTTTAATTTAATAATTTTGATTAAATAAATGTGTTGCACCATTGAAGATGCGCCCAGATGTAATGAGAAATTCAGATCAAATAAAGCAAAATGTGTAAAATAAATATGGGATTGGTTAGAACAGGAGGTAAATGTTTGAGCTTTTGTAGATTTTGAAAGGGGGACTGTAGCAACTTCATGTGCATTAATTTAGATCTGTAGTCTCAGCAAAATATCAGCAAAACAGAATCTCCATTTTAAATGTAGTGCTACTGGAAAATAATAGAATCCTGGTAATTGTCTTCTGCAATGTAGCGCAGCTAGGCAGTTATCAGGGCCAGGGAGAGGACAGATTATTCTGTAGTGTGACATGAATGTGATGTAACTTGTGGCTGTGGTTCACACCTTCAGGCAGTTCAAGTGCCCCATGCTAAGATCTGCATAGTCATTCCCTTTTAATAGCTTATCAAACTAATGAGCACTGAAATATTAATGAGCCGGCAACTCAGGACCATATAATAAATGTTCGGCTATGCCTCTTACTACAAGTCAGCATGCCTGATATTGTGTATAGATAGCATAGATAAAGAGTTTCCTTAACCAGACTTTTAGGAAACTGTATCAGGGAGCAGTCAAAGGTATTCCTTGATCATGCGCCAGACAATGTCTGTATGACATTTGTATTGGTATAGGAAAAAACATTTGCCAGTACTAATTCATGCATCAATTAAAATGTTATGTCTTCTTATAAACCTTGAGATTGCAGTGTTCTCCCTGGTCTTTTTTATCCTGTTGCACCACCCGGCACTTTTCGGTGATCACCCGGCTATTTTTGGCTGGTTACTGAAGAGTTGGGTCACAATACAGGGTTGCCACCTACAACTTCTTACCACCCGGCTTGCAAAAAATTTCTGGCTTTAACACTGGATTACAATACTTTATTTAAGTAGTAAAATACTTGCTGCTATGTATGTGTAATTATATGTGTACATGGGTCATTACCTACCTGGTTCCACAGCAGTACCTACCAGGGCTATTGGGTGCATAACATGCATGCAGTTATATTCTGGGAAAACAATTGGAAATATTTTAGGGTTCATCAAAATCTGTGTCCAGCAAGGAGTGCAGGAACCAGGAGTGCAGAAATGGCATTCATGGCATTTTTCTTTATGATCTTATCTTTATGAGATCTCCCTCTTTATTAGATGTTTCACATTTAATTGCTTTCTATCTGTGTGTTAGTCAGGACACAGGGATTTCTTCTTAGCAGCCCAGAGATTTAAGGATTTTTTCCTGGCCATTTTGTCCCAGGGCAAAATCATTTGTATGATAAAATTCCTGTGTTGGGGATACTGTTTTCTCTAATACATAGCACTTCAATATGCATACTGACCTGCGTGTTTAGCACTTAATGAAGCCCCACTATGTATAACGTGCTGTATTTTCTATACTCTGCATGTATAACAACCCGTTCAGCCTCAAATCTGCACTGTAAATTGTGCATTGCACACAGCTACAGTCTTTTCACTGTGTTGTAAATTCTGTTCTTCACACCACTTCATTCTCCACGTTTCTACACCATATACTTTACAAAGTTCTGGTCTACACTGTGCTGTACATTCTTTAGTGTTCCATGCTGAACTGTGTGCCATACACCTTTTACTTCTCACCAGTCTATTCTCTACACTGTACTATATGTTCAGTACCATGCACAACTGTAGCATATGCTTTCTCTTCTGTATTGCACACTGCTTACTTAATTCACTACACTAAGGTTTACATCGCTTAACACATAACAATGCTCTGTGTACACTTTGCTGTACATTGTACAGTGATACTTCAGGTAACAAAGATAATTTGTTCCGGAATCACATTTGTTAGCCAAAATCTTTATTACCCTAAATGTGATTTCCCATAGGTTTCCATAGAAAATCATTTAATTTGTTCTGGATGCTGCCCACAATTTAATGATAAGTTTTATAAAAATAGTAAAAAGCACAATATAAAAGGTCATAAATTCACCAAAGGCTGAGATGAACAGCTTCCCCCAGTAACAGCAGGTAACAGATACATTATTTTAATAAATGCAATTAGGACAGATGTTTGTCTCAACATATTATTAGGCAGTGTGGTGTCAGTTACAGTATAAAATCCTCACTGTGAGTTATTCACAAACAAAGCAAAAATAAATAAATAAATATATGGAGCCTAGACATTCACTAACTTCTGAAGCAAGTGCTTGGATATGCAAAAAGAAACAACTGCAGAGTTTGTCTTAATCCTTAAAGAGTTACAAGAGTTTGCAGAACAGCAAAAGACTTCTTTTGAAAGTCATGCAAACCACCTCCCATTAAGCCTCCGTCCTGCATACAAGCAGCAGGGAAGACCCGTTCGTATGTAAAGAATAAATGCTATAAATCACACATACCTCTCAAATTCACAGCCACACGGAGCATGCACCGTACTGACACTGGTGTGAGAAGAGGTTCTCTCTGTGGCACTCTGGAAGCCCCTATCTATATAGTTTAAAGCAATGTCTCTCTCTCACTTTTCTAACATACTTTCATGCACTATGTTATCGGGAGTCTTACTTCCTGCTTTTTTCTTTACCTTTGTTAGCCATATTCGTTATCCGATTCGAGTCCCATAATTAGTGGAAAAAAAATTTGTTAGCAGGGCCACTCGTTAGCCGAGGTATCACTGTATATGCCACATGGCTCCAAGATAAACACTCGCTGTTTTGTTTTTACACAATTCAAACTTACCTATTCACAATTTGAGGCATAACACATACCAAGCTACTCTCTTTTGTCCTATCTCAAATTCACCATATTGCAGTCATTGTCATGCTTTCTCCTTTACTGAATGGGCATGTTTTTTTGTAATGTACATAGTCAATTTTTTGTTTTGTAATTTCACATGAATTTTATTTGTACAAGGTATTTATACAGCACTATGTATGTCACGTGATTTAAATCCTCAAAATAAATGTGCCAATCTGCTAATTTTTCATTAACAATTACACTAAAGAAGCACAAATATTCAGCAAAGAATCTGCTATAGTCAGGATCTCAGTGTGACATCTGTGGTGAGCGTAGGTCTGGAAGACAAGCAGCTACGCTGATCCAGGGACCACAGTGGTCACAGGTAGCCAATAAACATAGCCAAGGCCAAAATAACAGATCTTGGAAATAAGCCACATGAATGCATGGAAACAGACAAGTCAATACTGAAACTCTCTGAGCTGAGGCTTAGTGGCATAAATAATGAATAGAACAGTGAGATATTTAGGTGTATGGCAATGCTAACTTTGTCATACTACAAAAGTAGAGAGTAAAGAGATCATACAAAAGGGTAGCAGAATGGGAGTGCCAGAACAAAAGTTATTTCTGATTGGGTATGAGATCAGTCACCTTACTATATTCCCTTCTCTCTGAGTTAAGCTTAATGGACCCTTATTTAAAGCTTAGATCCAGACATACATGAGAAGCATAAATAAAAAGGTAAGCATTATTCCAGTTGTTTGTTTTTCCATGTTTTTTCAAATGCAAGCAGTGTATGTACCTGAGTTTGACTTGGTGTTGGCTTCTTGCATTCATTTATAATATCACAGAGTAAAGGACACAAGGAATCAATCAGGTGTGTTACAGTGCAAGGAACATGCAGAGAGGAGTAGCAAAGAGTGACAGAGTTGAGCACATCAGTGTGTTGATTCTCCTTTTACTGTCCAGTCATAGGATAGGAAGGAAAGTGCAAGTGAATCCTGTAAAGGCCTCCTTTACTGCATTTCAGGTCTGTGCTGTGTGGCAAAGCTCTGTTAATCTCAGGACTATATGACCTTAAATTTAAGTCCTGGAATGATAGCTGCTTAGACAGTATGCTGATCCAGTGGCTTCAATACTTTCTGTGACAAACCTGAAACAAGTATGGCAAAATGATCTATTCTGATGGCAGTCTAATATCAGTTGCTGCTTGTTTCAGGTCTGTCAGTCAGAAAGTAATATTAGCAGAGACAGCAATAAACTAATGTGTTGGAAAGGAAGCCAGCCATAGCACTGGATTGATATTTAGGTAAATGTTTCCTTTAGAGCCTAACTGTAGCCAAAACAGGATTAGAACCTACCTTCTCAACTAACCTATTTTGCATCACAATTCTTTTCAAAACTGTAGGTGTAGTTTAATCATAAACCACACTTTCTTGTCCCTTCTTTGCAGTTAAAAAGGCTCCTGATGGCTCCGTCATTGCCAATGGCTATTGTGATTTCTGCCTAGGAGGAGCTAAGAAGACAGGGTGTCCAGAAGACCTAATTTCCTGTGCAGACTGTGGACGTTCTGGTAAAATGTGACATCACTAATGTTTTACATGATACCTGCGTAACACTCATCTCTCCTGATGGACTATTTCCTTTTAAAATGAGCTTTTCAGAGCAGAATATATGTTTGTTAAATCAAAATTGAACTGACCTCTCCTTGTTCCATCACTGGTGCCAACATCCTAACCCGCTGCTTTTTTGGATTCGGGTGTTTGGTCATCTTGATTTGCCAGGCTGGAATAATGTAACCCCTGCACATGTGCATGGGGGCTCATTCATTCCCAGTATCCAGCTATGTCTGGATCACAGCTCAGCGTAATTTCAACAAAAGATTACGAACAGGCAGGTAACTTTGTTTTTTTGCAGAAGAGACATAGCCTGTTATTTCTGCAATGAATAGCTGGCTTCTCACATTTTTTTGTAATTTAGGTTTAGTTCCTCTTTACATTGTATACACGAATACAACTGAGAAGCTTCAATGATACTGGTAAACAGTTGATCTAGTAACAAGTATAATAAAAAGCCACTAATATCACCCAGGGAACATTGTGACTATGTCAGGTTTTCCAAATCTGGGATGTACTGCCCTACAATCAGTTTTCACACAGCACCACACATGGTTGGTGTATGTCAGTTTTAAACTTTCAAGGTTGGTGCTGATAAGGCCCATCAAACATGCTATAAAGGTAATTGTAGATAGCTCAAATTTCAGTTGTGAATAGTCACTACAAATATCCTCATATACATCCAGGGAAAGGTATTTTATTCCTTGTAACCAAGGCTTGGCCAATCGTATACAATTGTACACTGCCCTGATCCGAAGATGTACAAGTCAGGCTCTGTCAGGCTAAGGGATATCACAACAATCCCAAGGTAATTTCCCTAAATCTCAAAGTTAAAGAAAAGTTGCAGCATCTGGCTGTGTTATTGGCAAATATCCTAGCATCCCAAAAAGATGCCAGGGCTTTCCCAGAGCAGCACAATAGGTGGTGATTCTGCCTGGCTTTCTTCAACTCGAGTGTAAGCACGTTGGAGGCAATAAAAGCTGGACCTGTGGTGTAGTACATTGTAGTTCTTACCTGACTAAAGCAAAACAGAATAAACAGAAGAAAGATCTGAGTTTGCTGCTGCCCTTTTAATGTCTATTTAAAAGTTAGAAGCCGGGAGGAGATCAACGATATTTTTCTTAACTGCAATAAATCAAGCATTTTTGTGCTATCTGGCAGAGCACTGTATAGGGTTAGATGTGTAAATCAGAATAACTAGTTACCCTGTATGTATTTAATTTATGTATTTAGCTGTTTACCTGTCTGGTGTTCTATAACATATATAGAGAGTTAAGTGGGGTGCTTTTGTTGACCTGACTGTATCTGGCTGCAGGACATTTAGTCACTGACCGGGACCATGATGGAACTAGAAATTAAATTTAAGTCAGAACTTCTTTAACCTGCAGGCACAGATTAGTGACTCAGAAATCATTGATTCTACTAGTTCATCATAAGACAGCTTACATTTGCAGAAGGAGAGGTCAGCAATGACAGCCTCCACATTTCTCATAGCATAGGTTTTTCCTTTATGTTCTATGTGCTGTTGTTACAATGCTTTCTTCTTGCAGGTCACCCCTCATGTCTACAATTCACTGTCAACATGACAGCGGCTGTTAGGACTTATCGCTGGCAGTGTATTGAATGCAAGTCCTGTATCCTTTGTGGCACTTCAGAAAATGATGTAAGTGCACTGTAATGTACATGCACGCTAGAGAAGTCATATTGTTCTTTTCTGAGTAAACCAAATACTTGACTAGGTCTGTAAAATAACAGTCCATGTGCAGAAATGAATGTCCTTTTTGTTGGTATAAATTCAAGTTCTAGAATTTGTTTTACATGCATGTATGGAGACCTTGTCTTTATGCATATGTCAGTGAAAAGCGACAGGACTTGGCTGTTCTATATTTCAAACACATGCATGAAATGTGACCTGATTCTTGCTACATACTGTATCTGAAGAGTAGTGATGCTCTGCCACAGCCTCTGTAGAGGAGACAGGATCAAAGTGTTGATAAACATTTCACCAAGAATGTAGTAAAAGTCTGGTTTTCAAGGTCTTGCTAATACTACCATGGTGGAGACTCTGCCAGATCCAATAGCCTATTATTCCTTGGCCAGTGCAGGATTAAGTGGATACGTTCCCTAAATTCCATCTTGTCAATAAGGTTTGTTGAATCTCCAGAGTAGTAGCCAAGGCTTGTGGCTTAGTGTTAGCTAAAAGTAAGTTGCTAATTTATTATTATTTACTTGTATTTATTTAGTGTCGACATATTATGCAGCGCTGTACAAAGTCCATAGTCATGTCACTAGCTGTCCCTCAATGAGGCTCACAATCTGATGTCCCTATCATAGTCATGTGTCTTTAATACAGTCTAAGGTCAGTTGTTTTTGGAATGTGGGAGGAAATTGGAGTACCCAGAGCAAACCCACAAAAACACAGGCAGAACCTGCAAACTCCATGCAGATAGTGTCTTTGCTAAGAAATAAACCTAGGACCTAGCACTGCAAAGGTCAGACTGCTAACCACTGAGCCACCGTTATGGAATAGCAAGGGCTTCCACACTTGTGATCCTGTTGCTGGAAAAGAACAAGAGTTTAGGGTACAGGTGTCTCCCTTGACATCATGGACATTCCCTCTTATCAATATATTTGGAAGTGGAAACCTCAGTCCTGACTTACATCCTGCTAACATAAATAAGTCCTGCTAACATAAATATGAAATAATATATCAAGACATTTGCTGGTAAAGTACACCACTAACAACGCCTAAGCTCCCATGATAGTTTGCGTTTTTTTATTCTGTGGCTTTAGTTGTTCTCTTTTAGGGTTGGTGTAGACAGGCTTTTTAGGCCAAGGTCAGTTTGAGAGTTGTTTTCATAATTTTTTTTCTCCTCTGTCAATGTGATCTTATGGTACAAAGTGAATGGATAGCAAATATGTGATAAGAAAAAACCTTCTACTAGTGCCAAGAACCACATACTGATAGTGCAGCATATTTTGTGGGATTACCTGATAATTGTGATTTGAAATGTAGAGATTTTGCGCGCAGTTATCATAAGTATTTAGCTTCTAACATTTTAAGGAAATGACAGTGTCCTTTTTTGGTTCTGTAGTTCTGCATGGTTAGATTTGAATGATTTATTTTCTAAAAGCATTATTTCATTCTGAATCTACATGTTTCTATTGTATTTTCATTTCAAAGCAGACTCAGAACATTATGTCTCAAGTCCAGTTCTGTGTTCACTCTGGAGGTCAGATATGATGCTGTATACTAGTCATGAAAAAATAAATTACATTAACCCTTCCTTTGCCCTAGGACCAGCTGCTTTTCTGTGATGACTGCGACCGAGGGTATCATATGTATTGCCTGAGCCCCCCAATGTCTGAGCCCCCAGAAGGTGAGTGCTTTTTGCCCTCTGTACTGTTTTCTGTCTCTGTTTATCCTGTTTTATTATCAAGCATGCAATGCAGTATCTGCTTATGTGTTTGTCTAAAGATATCCTGTCATTAAGCTTTTCAAGCCTGTAGGACATTTTCCTTTTATGCTTTTGTATTTTTGCATTCTTTGTTGTGCCTGCAAAACATTCTTGCTTAGCAGTAGCTTGTAGCTAGTGTGAATTAAGTGAACGCTGGCTTTTTGCCTACAGTAATAAGGGATTATTGGAATAAATCATCACTATCATGCAGCCATGATGGTATTTTACCAGTTTAGTAGAACAGTGAATGAGTGAGTGCAATGCCAGTAGCATCACTTGCCCAGTTTTATGGAATCTGTGCACTATGACTGTACTGCATTGGACTAAGTATTTTTAGTATTTACTGTATAATGTATATGTAGTAGTTTGGGGTCTCTCTGCCATATTCCAGTTCATCCTGCTCTATGTTCCATCTATTTATTTCCCAAGCTGACATAGAGTGTAAAGTCTATGGACATATCCTGTAATATTCATAAAAAAAGATTGAAAATCCACAGGGATGCACTTCATTAATAATATGATTAAGGATGGCCAGCATATGGCCTTATGAAAACTGCAAACCCTATCATTGCATGAATATGTGGGCTTCTGGCTTATCAGTAGCTCAAGGTGCTCGCTCATTGGTACATAAAAGGTAGTTGTTATAATGACATAATAAAGTATAAGATCACACGAGGTACAGTAGGAACAAGAGCCCAGCTGAAATGAGTTTCATTCCTGCTGTGCCAGACACAGCCGCACATCACACACTGACAGCAGGAAGTGAGCAATGATTGTCAGCGTATGACCAGGTCACTAGTTGCCGTCTTCTCTCAGTGTGTGAGCAACTCAACAGGGCAGAAGGAAAGGAACTGTGACGGTTTCATTCACTGACAATTAGTGCTGACTTCCAGCTGTCCATGTGTGAGTTAGTGCTTGTCAAATGTCATAGACTTTAAGGGTGACAAGGTATCCCAAAGTGTTAAGCAGAACCCTTAGGCAAGGCACCCATTGTGCCCCATGACAGTGGGTTTTAGGTCAGACTGGGTCACCTCCTGTTCATTATCTTGAAGTTAAAATAGCCACAAGGTAAGGCTTTCAAACTGATCTTCACCAAAAATATCTGGCTGGAGGGTTGTCTGCTGCCACATACACAAGTCATCTGAAAGAATGGCAAGATGGCTACAATCATCCTTTATTTGTTGCCAAGCTGGCTATAAGCATCCTCCAGAAGTTTAGGGAGGTTAATATTAATCTGAATGAGTAAGCAGATCTTACATAACTTTTTGTCCTGGGAACGATTGTCTCCACCTGAAGAAAGTGGAAAAATCCTAAATTTCATGTTACAGGTTACTGCTTATTTTACCTTTGATCCAACACCACAATATTTAGTGTTGGGAATTGAAGTAACATGAATCACTCCGATTGTCAGCACTGCTTCAAACATCCTTGTAACACGGGGAGTCCATACCTCTGTGTACACCATCACTCCACTGATACATACCTTACATAGGTCATCACCTTGCTCCCAACCACTGAACAGGGTGGTGAGGGAGTGATAGAAAGGTAAGTGTGTGGGAATAATATCATTAAAAAATCAATAACATTGTCAACTGGAACACTTGGTTGTTTCCTTGTTGTCCTAGAGGTTTTGTGCTTCATCCTGCTCCTTTAACATTATGTATCACTGGCAGAAAATTTGATTGTATATCCACCCTAAGTTACTTTCCATCAATAGCTTGTGCTTCTCAGTATGTACATATAGCAATGTCTGCAAATCATTGCCAGGGCTGAATGACTGAAAAAGATGCAGTTCTAGTATTAGGTAAATAGAACAGTAAAAATGGCAGAGAGTATATTTACAGTGTGTGGATGGAGAAATGGAGTGCATATATACAATCTGTTCTGTAATGAACAATAGGCCTTTTCCTTTCTCTGGGTAAACCATTATTGCATCAATGTTTAACCACAGAGAAACCTCTCCACCACAGATAAAATACTTTTATTTTCCACAGCGACATACAGATGCCTCTTTAGGATGTCAAATTTTAAGAGCACTCTGGCATTTTTACTGCCTGGCCATTAACCTTACAGAGTAGAAAGAAATGTCTTCTGTATTCTAGTGATGATCATTGTAACTCTGGATAAATATGTACACTTTGCTCCAACATGTTTGGTTTCCCAGGAGAATTCTGGGTATTACTAGGGCACTCTGCAAAGAATAATTCTGAAAATGTGGTTAGCACCATTCACAAAAGAATACCAATATGTAACTATTTGTAGGATGACTGAAGGTATGAGTCTGCTAAATCTGCCTGTAGACATAAAAAGACTGGCTTCTCATGTGTCTGTTTTCTGCTGCAGCAGATGACTTTTTGTTAACATAAATGTGTCAAAAAATTTTTTTTGCAGGAAGTTGGAGTTGTCATTTGTGCCTGAGACAACTGAAGGAAAAAGCATCGGCCTACATCACACTGACCTAGAAGGACCAGCACCAAGAGGACAAAGATCGCTGACTCCCTCAGACTGGTCTTACCTATTCCCAGAATCCTCTTCTCTCATTTCCACACTGCGGTTCTCACCTCTGCTCATTTGAGGGGGTTTAAAGTAGTTTTATTGGTTCAGCTCTGTGACAGTACTACATTTTGCTCCTATTTATTTCTCTGGCATTATCCTCCAGGTTAGTGGTATTGTGATCTCTGCTAAACATCATTATATTACAAGTATTCTGCAAACAATAGCCTGGAACAATTGAGCACCAAGGCATACAGACCCATTCAAGATGTCATATAGCTGGGGCTATGGTATGCATGTTCTCTTAGACTTTGCCATTTAGAGATTGGAACCCTTTACAAAAATGTCAGAAATATCATTCAAACTAAGGTTACTCAGTAAAATAAGTATGACTTTAAGTTTGTGTGCTTCCTTGTATCACCACAAATAATCATAGCCTTCAGTACACTCCACACCTATTCATTGATCAAGCACGCGTACACACCTAGCTTTTGTGTTTACAAGACCCTGAGCCAAAGCTACAGGGTAGCATATGGATTTTGGAATAATACCATCAGTAGGAATGCTGTTTAGGCCCACACATATATTGCATTAGGTGGTGGTAGTTCCTGGAAGATTTGCTTTGATGACCTGTGTAGTTGTCCTTGGTATAACTAGGACTTTACCATCCTGACAGATAGGTCTTTACATCCTAGGAACATGTTTTAAAACTGACATAAAATAAATAGCTTATTATTTGCGGGTAGAGGAGCACATTTAGGCATCAGCCCTTGTTCCACAAAGGTTCAAGTCCTACTGGGGTTCAAGTAATGAGCACCTCTGTCTATGTTGGAAAGTATTGCAACGTGCAATTTGTTTCATAGTGCAGGTGCCATCTTGTAGCGTTGGCTCAAAGTGGGGAAAGGATTAACCTGGCTATGTGAGCATGGAAAGGCAAGATTCCTTAGAGCTTTTTTGTGGACATCTGTTGACCCATGGTAACTCCTGACAGCAGAAGATCTTCCTATTATCTCAGGCAGGTGTTCTGCCAGGTATTTGTTACCTTCTGCATTTATGTTCTTTTGTTATTTGTTGGGCTTTTGTGGTTATCCTACCCTGATCCCGGTCCAGCACACCAAAATGAGCTGTTAACTTGGTGTTCAATTCATAATCAGGGTTTCCTTTTACTGACATTTTCTTAAAGTTTGTTTTACAGCTGCAGACTGCTGTAACAACAATGTTACTAAACAGTGAAAAGTATTTTCAGTTTGGCAGAGTGATAGTTTCTTTACAGATTCTGTTTTATATAACTGTGTACATTTGAAACCCCAGACCACACTGGGAATATAGATATATGTATGTCTAATAACTAAACCCGTTATGTGTAAATATACATGTCTGTACTTTTAAATCCTTCTGAACTATTACAACTGACCTACTTATCAATTATAAGGGAGAATCTGTCACATCCAGTCTCTGTTGCCCAATAATAACTAATTTGGTTCTCATTTTTAGCATGGGATAATAAAAAGAAGATTCTAATTGGTTGCTGCACAGATTGGGTGAGATAATTCTCGCTTAGATACTGAGGTAACCAGTTGTCTGGTATTCAACAAAGCTACAAGCAAACTTAACCAGAGCACAGCAACCAGTTTTTCATGGTTTAGACTTTCATAAGCTTCCACTGGTTGCTTTTGGTTATTACTCATCACTGGATTTTGCACTGCCTTGGTAAATAAGCCACCCATGTCCACTTTCTGTCCCTTTTGCTGGCTGTCTCCTGGCCATTGGGACAATGGTACTGAGCAAGAGAGATGCAGTTTGTTGTACAATCATTTTCAAGAAATTTCAAAAATCACAGTTTTGCAGTTTTATTGTTTGCATCAAAGGGACCTACAAAGTCCTGAAAGCTTGCAGTTAAATTCTGTTACAGTAAAATGAACCACTTTAATCCTATTCTGTTCCGCTTCCGCAGACGGCTAAATCGGTACTAGGCTTTTCTGCTTGTAATTTAATGAAACATGCTACTATTTACATTCCATCTGAAATCCCAGATTCATCAATATTCACTGAGAACCTGGTTAAACAATGCACAAATCTTGTATTAGTTATGACCCCAGTATAGCACCTGGCTGGGAAGCTGGGGTCTGTATTGTTCAAGGCTCGCCGGGGGGAAGATGGGACCTTTGTTTATGTAATCTGCAATGTTAATTGGTAGTGCTTCAGGTATGCTGAATGAATGATAATTTGTTAGTGTGTGTATGTATGTTATTATATACAAAGGAAAACACAGAGCACTCCGGTAACTGAAACCCTAAAGAAGGATGAGTGATAGATCTTGCTGGACAGATACACATTTTTTTTCATACTGCACAATAATTCCACCAAAACTTATATTTGAGAAACCTAGGTAAGACAAAATTTAGGATGGCACACTTGCATTCTTTCCTGAATTTGGGCTATTTCTATTTATCGGAAGTAGATATTTTGGGTTTTTGGTTGGTCCAAAAATAAAGCAGGTGGGCAGCAAGAGATAACTCAAGTCAGCTAAGAACAGGCACCTGAGGCTACAATTCTCATAGAATCACTAAAACTGGACAGGAGAAAATTGGGAAAAAGTTGTCTGATCAGTCCCGATTTCTGCTGTGACATTCAAATGGCCAGAATTTGGCATTAACAACATGAAAGCATAGATCCATTTTGCCTTGTATCAACGGTTCAGGTTGGTGGTGATAGCATAATGGTGTGGGGAATATTTTCTTTACAGTTACAAGATCGCAATTCAATAGAGCACTTTGGGATGGTATGGAAGGGGAAATTTGAGGATGTGCAGCGGACAAATCTGCTGGAACTAAGTCATGGTATCGTCAATATAGACGAAAATCCCTAAAGAATGTTTCCAGCACCTATCTGTACTACTGTAGTTCTCAAGGAGTCACTAGCAAGGTGTACCTAAAAAAGTGGCTAGGGTGTGTATATAAAATAAACTAGGATATAATATATACTGTCCCTTTTGGTAGCAGATATTATTATAGAGATTTCAGTTTTTTTTTATATTCAGCTTTCGAAGTTTGGGTGTATACCTCCATATTAAATTGCTGCCTGCTCCGTCTGATAGTTTCTCCACTAAATGCTCAGCATGCACCTTCTAACCTAGCCGTTTTCCTTATTATGATGTGTTCTGCAGTGACATGACTTGGTCTCCTATAAAATATTTTATGTCCACACCAGAAAAATTTTACTCAAATCACCTTTGCAGACCTCCATAAAACTTTCCTCATTGTGACCAATTAGCAGTTCATTGCTGAGAAATTCTGTTTTTACTGCACTAAAACGTTGCTTAGCACTAGACTTAGAAAATGACGGGGTGTATTATTCTGGGTAGATGAGATGATCCCTAACACTTCTTCAGAGACCATTTGTGAGTGGGGTTTCTGTTCCCCCCGATCTAATATTGTTTTATTTAAAAAACAAATTCTTTGCTAGAGTTACCTGGTGTTTTTTAGGCATCTACCTCAGATGTCTCAATTGTCCACTGCAAGGAACTACACTACAAAAACTAGCCAGTGCCCACACTTAGTATGGGGGTGTATTCCACAACTGAATAACCAAATAAATAAATTTCCTGTCCTAACATCTGCTATTGAATGGAATATGTATATTATATTAAAAACAGACATTATTTACCGTGTAAAGGAACAGCCACGCGTATTCCTCCCTACACATTAACTATACATTTTTGATCCAACAAGAAAAACAATCTGACAAGATTCATAAATATATATGTCAATGTTTTCATCCCTTAATAAAACTTTTGTAAAAAATATACTAGGTTTTTTTTTATATTCTACTTTACTTATCCGAAAATGTGTGAAAGTACCTAAGTTGGACTTGAAATCAGTTCCTAGCTCCCTGGTAGGCCCCCTTTAATCCTAAACTCAGGCTATTCAGGGGTCTCCACCTGAAATAAACCCTACCCCCTCCTCATATTAAATGCCTGAACTTCCATGAACAGAAGAGGCTTTGATATTGTACAGTTGGGATTGGGGTTTAGGCTACGATTTTTGTCTTTGTAACAGATCTTTTGCGATCCTTTCCAACTATAAAAGACTGCAAACTACAACCGAGCGAGTGGGACCCCGCTGTGCTCTGTCCCCTTCACTTCCATTGTGGTCCTTCGTCTTTCATGGATCCATCAAGACGGATTCATGAACGACGTTGGATGGCTGCTGTAAATGTCCAATTCTCGACGGATACCAGTCCCGAGGCAAGAATTGGACAAGAATCTTCTGACTTTTGTACGTAGCCTAAGCGAGAATCCATACTTTGCTCTTTTAGAACAAAGTTTGTGTCTAGGAGCCAATGGGATTCACAAGGAAACAGAAATTGATTTAAGGACCAACACAGATACTAGCAAGCAACATAAGGTGCCTACAGTTCTGCATTGTTTTTTCCTTAGAAACATTAAAAGCTCAATTTTATGTACTGGACATGTCCAAACTTTTGCAGTTTCAATTGTGAATGTAGTAAACAGGAAGGTAGACAGCAGCACACCCAAACTGGGACTTTTATTTACCCCGCAATAGGTAATCAGCGATTACAACAGGTACAGGGATGTGTATGGTTTGCAAAGCCGCAAACAATACCATTTTATTGGTCATCCCCCTTGTCATCTATAGTCCCCACTTAGTACCTGAAATGTTTACACATATATTTATGTAATTGGATTGGTACAATCAAAATTAAAACTTGTATATACCTTTTTAGATTTTAGGGTGACAGAGGACACCCTGGAGTACTTTCCTCATTCTTAGCTAAAAAAAAGGCACATGGGGTACCCCGGAACATATAGAAGACTATGTATATTTAGCCACATGTGTCGGTGGAATGTACCCTCCACTAAGTCTCCTCATCCAAAGAATGCTTGTATGGTACTATTCTCTTATCAAAAGCTGTATACAAAACTTTATGAAAGTCTAACTCCAGGGAAATGATAAACTACTTTTTCAGTATGGCTACCCCACGCTCTATGTCCTCA
This sequence comes from Pyxicephalus adspersus, assembly GCF_032062135.1. Lineage (NCBI taxonomy): Eukaryota > Metazoa > Chordata > Amphibia > Anura > Pyxicephalidae > Pyxicephalus > Pyxicephalus adspersus. Next base: position 20,866,584 of record NC_092871.1, read on the forward strand.
ATGTTTATTTTCATCTTATCCCTTGCTAACACAGAGCGTGGAGAGGAAGAGGAGGCTGCTGGCTGCCGGCATAAAGTAAGTCAAAGTTTAGCCCCACTGCAAGGATAGTTTTGTCATTTTCTTTGAGTTAGGCTTTAAGGCCTAATAATAATATTGTAAAATTGTTCAAAACAATTTTTTTTATATAAATGCATGCAAAAGAAAAGATATTTCCCTTAGAATTAAGATTCTATTGTGGCTTAAGAAACACATGGTGGTTGGTTATTGTTTTTATATAAGATCATGGGGAAAAAGCATCATAGATCATACCTGATAGAAAACACAGACGGTCCAGTTATTAATAGAAGATACACAATTTTCCAATTACAAATTGACTTGGAGGCTCCGCGCAGATCTCTCATCAATATATCTGCATGTTTACACAAAGCAACGCCCACTTAATTAGGATCCACCCCTGAGGGGTTCACAGTTCTCTGCTCTGCATTTGTGTGGTATGTTGTTTGGCCTTAATAAAGCTTTGTGTATTTTTTATAATGAGATGATTAGAAGTATTTGTACTTTCAATATTCCAAAATCCTTTATAACATTTTTTATATTATTGCATGTATTTTTTTTTCTAATAACTTGTTGCTTCCTCCCCCTGATCCATATAAATATTAGCTAGGAATTAATTTTCTGTATATAGGGAGGAAGTTTGTGGCTGATCCCTTGGAAGGGCTCTCATGTACTTTCTATATGCTGTAGACCTGTGGGTGTTGTGAGTGTTAGAATATCTCAGCATGTAGCTGGGAAACAATTAAAGGGACACTAATATGAAGACTAGTTTGGGTGTTTTTTTCCCTCTCGTATTTATAATTATGCTAACCAACGAAAATCAGACTGTCTTTCTGCACCTGACGCACACATAGGTGTGCCATTTCTTAGCTTTAATTTTCCGGAATTTTCCTTGGAAGCTACAACTATTCGGATACGTGTAGTGCAAAATTTCCCCTTCTTCATACCAGGCTCAATCCTTGCATGCATTACAGCCTTAGGACATTTTACAAATATTGGGAAGAAACATTTGCAATGCAAAAAATGTAAATGTAATCCTGTGTTATTTACTGTAAGAAGGACAAGCCTAGCTGCTCTTAGTAGGCATCAAAGTGTCCCTGAAAATCATTTTGAAATGTTGGCATCTAAACTATTGACTTTGCCTGTAGCAACTATGCACATTGTATCCTTTATATTCGGGTTCACACCAAAAAATAACATCTGATTGATTCTTGTGGACACAAATTCCAGTGACCTGTGAAGAGTCCAGATTAGTTCATGTCAGCTAAACACATTCCAGGTGCATGTAAACAAAATAGTGTGTATGTTCCTTATTTATTATTTCCTTAAGTAGAAAAGCCTGGCCCCTGCCAGGAGCTGCAGATGGTACCCAGAGGCTGTGTACACACATTCAATCAATGTCATTGGAAAGGATTTTTCGTGATCTGCACCGCTCTGCTCTATGGAGAGGGAAGGGGGAGAAGAACGACGGAGCAGCTCCCCTTCACTTCTATTACGATCGTTTGTGAATCCGCCAGGTCGGATCCATGAACGACGAGCGCTGTACACTGACCAGGCGATTATAGGACCAAAATCATCTGATGTGTGTACGTAGCCTTACTCTCTGACACCCTCAGTACTGAGTCAGACCTATAGATCAGAAGATGGCAAATCTCACACAAAGGTTTCACCCAGGGAAGAATGGGTGAAACCTTTGCAAAGAACTCACTGCTTCCCAAAGAAAGGATCCCACTCTGTGGCCGCTTGTATAAGAAAATGAAAAACAACTTTTGTTTTTATACACCTGGAATGTATTTAGCTGATTTGAACTGAACATTTAATCTGGTGGCCTCATCATTATCTCAGGGAAATGAAAGCTAATATTTGGAGAATCCTTTTCAGATGATTGATTTTATTTCCTCGCAGAAATCTTCTAGCAAAAGGTTTCTGCAAAGGTCACAGAGCACTCACAGACTGAGAATTGTTTCCTGAGCTGATACTTATAATTCTGTTCAGATAATCTTGTTATTAGGAATATTACAAGAAAATGAAAGATGGGAGCCTATATGATGATAAAGGTGTTTTGCAGACATTTAGATATATAATACCCCTTTATTTGGTGCCCCTAGTAACCAGTGCCATTTTCTGTAGCTGTACATGAGGAACTCCAACTCTTTTCATGGTAGTGTCCCTTTAAGGCTATGACATGTGACTGGAATTACAGCCATGATAACCCCATTGGAAGGGGTAATAACATTTCCTGACTTGTAAATATAAGACTTAAGCATTAAGTACATCACTAGAGGTAAAAATAATAAGAGCATTACCCAATTTTTGAACTTGAAATCGATTCTCAATGCGGGGGACCACTTGGGATGCATTACAACAGTGGCTGAATATTACAGGTCACATGATTTTACTTTGTCATTTTTCTGTCTGTTTGCAGGATAAACCCTGGGGCTGTTTTATATGACTACCAAAGGGAAGGGAGGGTGTGATCAGCACTTTGCAGATAGCACTTTGTAATGACAGGCAACCATTTTATAACAGACCCTCCATGTTTTAAAATGGCTTCCAAGACATACAGACAGAACCTTTTTTCCAGGCAGTGTTAAAAAAAATTGCCAAAATCTGTAACCTTTTTTTTCTTTGAAGTGTTAAAAGGTTATATCCTATAGGAGGAAATTGATTTTTCTTTTGCTTTAACCACCAACCAACTCTGATTTGTGTTAATGTTTCTATATGACAAATGAAATAAGGACATGAAAGAATTTTGCACAGATGTACGTGTTACTTCAAAGGTGCTGCAAAACCTGATGTAAAAAAACCTAAACTTTAAAAAGTATAAAAAAATGTAATTAAAAAATGAAAGTTTTTGTGGTGGGATTTGACCTGCCAAGCATTTCATATTTTGCCGCGGTTCGGCCGTCTGTAACGTTGTTGTGATTTCTTTCTGTCGCTTGCATTAGTGAGATCAGTTGTTATCGTGTGTTAATAAATCATTGGATTAAAATCTGTGTTACAGTGTTTGTCCTTTTTTTTAATATATTATCATACCTCTATAAAAAATATAAATCACTGATTACTGAGCGTTAAGTATGGTTTATGTCCTGACAATGTTGCATTTCCTAAAAGCAGAATGGAGTATCAAAAACATCTGTATGGCATTCATCGGTAGACTGCTTTAGTGGACGGTTTAGAGAGAAAAAGCAGACAGGTGTATGTAATATCCAGCACAATTTACAGAGTGCCGTTGTCAGATTTATATCATTATCAAGACAACTTACATAGCACAGAGGTCAGGACTATGCAATGTAGAGCACAGGGCAGCAGACAAGAGTATGCAATGTATAGCCAAGTTAGGACAATGTAATGTATTGTTTATGGACTGCTCAGATCAGTTAGATCAGTTAGGAATAGGTAATGTACAGCACAACTTACAGGGTGTAGTTGTCAAGACTAATTGTAATTCACAGTGCAGAGTGTGCAGCAGGTAATTTTAGGTTCTGTACAAGACAGTTTACAGAGTATATCAGCCAGGAATGTGTAATGCACAGTTTACAGAACGTGCAATAGTTAGATGTAGGTAACATCCAGCACAGCCTACATAGTGTAGCAGTCAGGATTGTGCAGAGGAGATAAATGTTCTGCACAGCCCACAGATGTATAGCACAGCATACAAATTGCACTGATTAAGAGTAAGTAAGGTATAGCACAGCTTGTAGGGTGTAATGGTTAAAGGTATATCTGGGCAATTCAGTGTGCTATGTGTTCAGTATAGTGACATAGACATGCCTCCTGAAGTGAACTGTGATGTATTTTTTATAATCTTTCTTCCTTCAGATACAAAGTAACGGTAAATAATTATAAAAACATTTTACAAGCCAACACAACAATCACATAACAATTTATAGAGCTAAAAGGAAACTGAAATTGGCTACAATCTGCACCATGTATGTGCTTTTTCCTTTGTTTAATATACTTCATCCTGTTGATATTCTGCAAAATTAGAATCTCTGATAAGGACTGTTCAGAGCTACATTTATGATATGAAGTATTCATGGTGCTGGAATTCAGGAGATTGTTTAATAAAGAGAAGACAATTGTTTTAACTCATTGAATTGTGCTGGAAAATGTAAAGCTCATAAAACATGTCCTGCACATGGAGAAAAAAGCTGCTGCTACAGATACAAATATTCTCTGTCCCTCTCCGCTCCTCTTTGGGCTACCTCTGTGTTTATCATTGCATTGCAATAAGCCCTTCAACCTGCATAGAGAATGTAGATAAAGGACATGGGGGGTCACCAGCAGAGAGCAGAAGTGAAGGTTAATTGTTTATGAAGGCTTCTGAAGATGTTTATACATCAGATGATCTGATCTGGTTCAGACTTTTTGCAGTAAAAAGATTTTAATAACATTTTTTCAACCCATACACTAGCATGGTGTTCTTGCTGTATCATATGGCAAACTGCACTGTGTTGTCATTTTGTAAAGCAATAAAGTTTTATGTACGGTTTTATTTAGGCATTTAAGTGACATTAGCAAGTCGCTTATGGTGCCACCTAGTGGTGGGGTGCAAGTTGGACTCCACACTTACACCTGCTTGCTTCTCTTAATAATATTAGTACATTCCCTGTGGGCGCTATGGAACAGGTATGCTGTATTTATAATACTACTACAAAAGGGGACGGGAAGTCTGTACCGTTACTTTCGCCATATAAGACGCTCCGGAATATAAGACAATTTTAAAGGAGGAAAATCTATAAAAAAAAGATTCTGAAAGATTATTCCCCTTCTGATCACTCATGTGCCATTCATACCGGTATTCCCCTTCTGATCACTCTGTCCTTCTGATCACTCTGTGCCATTCAAATTCCCCTTCTAATCACTCTGTGCCGTTCATGTTCCCCTTCTGTTCACATACCTTTTTTTCCACTGTACGACCGGGTAACTCCGTTAGGGCAGGGATCAGCAGCGTGCTTCATGGTTCAGAATCGCGGGGGCGCGTGTGCCGGCTTCTTAGTTTCAGTTTGGCTCTGCACTGCAGCCAGGAGGAGACACACACTGCAGCCAGCATCGAGGAGACACACTCAGGATTGGCTATCGGGGATGTCTTATTCACGGGTGAGTGTCTTATTTTAATTATTTTATCAAAAATCGGGGAAACGCGGTATTTGTCGTATAAGACGCACCAACTTTCCCCCCCCCCAGTTTTGTGGAAGAAAAAGTGCGTATTATACGGCAAAAAATACGGTATAATATAAACCTAAAAACCTGGGGGACCCCAAACACCTTAGAAACAGTCCCACTGCCAGTCTGCTCCACCATTCCATGCTGTAAAAAAAAAAAAAAAACACGCTCCAATTCATGTACATAAAGTAGTTTTAATTCTGACACAGTTGCTCAACCTTCATCAACTCTGACCCTTTGTTTTATCAGGGGTCATGTGACTAAATGCCTAGGCATATTGTCATGTGATTGGAGGCCACATGAGTTTTTATAGAACGTGTAAGTTTTACAAGGTTGAATATATAGATTTGGTAGGTCTGGATAAGAAGCGGCATTTTAGTTTTGGTCCAACTGACAGATCGGCCTATCAAGCAGCAGAAATATTTTACCATTATTCACTGATACTTAAATTGTGTCTACAGCCGCCATAGATTGCCCATTCTTACCCCTGAAGCCCACACTAGTTGGTTGCAGTCATCTTCTGAATATGCATTTAAATAATTAGCTCTTGGGATTATTGTCCATCTTCCAGCACATATATCCCATGATTCCCAGCCATGTCTGCACACATTCACTCTCTCTATTTCTGCCCAGCAACATGGCCTCAGATTGCAAATTTCAGGAACCCAGCGAGGGGAGAGAAGGTAGATTTGATGCAGAAAAAAAATCCCATTAAATATTCATTGGTATTTTTGCTGATATTTGTTGAAATTCAGTGTTGGGCTGGAGCGCCAGTTACACTTAATGAGCAGAAAGTGTCAGAGGGAGATGGGTGAATGGAGAGAGGGGTGTGGGGGGAGGCGAGGGAATTGATTTTACATTTAACTGTTTCGGAGCGGGAGGAGACAATCCAGTACTTTGCTTTATTAAACCTAAATCCTGCTGGATTAGTTATAAGGCAGATAATAATATTTGGTCTGTACCAAAGGAAAAATAGGAATGTAAAAATAGATTTTCTTCTTAAGAAAACAGCGGATTTTATTGATTTTTAACTAGGATAGAGTATATTGTTATAGATTTAGTTGTTACAGATTGTTCACCTGCTGCTTGATAAATGGTTTAGCCCATAGTTTAATTACTATGGGGGAATTCCCCATAGATTCCATGGTATAGACCATCATCAAATACCATCTTTATATTGGAAATGGGTTTCACAGCCCAAAATGTCACAGCATCTTCTTTACCAGAATTGGGGGCTTCTGATTGATTCTAAGGGTATTACTAAATTCATCAAAACAATAATATATCATACGGGAAGAAGTATTTTATATAAATATATATTTATGATAAGATTTATCACTGTATAGGGGTAATGATAATAAACTTGTATGCTAGGAAGAAGTAAGGACGTGGGACAATGGGAGGAGAGTCAGATCCAGCCACAATGCCTACCATAGCATGGTGTTACCTAATTATTATTATTAAACAGGATTTATATAGCGCAGAATATTATTATTAAACAGGATTTACATAGCGCCAACATATTACACAGCGCTGTACATTAAATAGGGGTTACAAATGACAGATGAATACAGACAGTGACACAGGAGGAGAAGAGGACCCTGCCCCGAAGAGCTTACAATCTAGGAGGTGAGGGAATTAACCCACAATAGTAGGGAAGATACAGATATTTATAGGAATCTGAGTCTTCACATTTGACTGCACAGGCATGACCTTGGTTGATAATAGATACTCTACAAATATATAACAGAGCCGGTCAGGAATATGAATAATAATAAAAGCCTTCATAATCGCCTGTTTTATTTTCCTCCAGCTGGTACAGAGTGTTGGCCATTAGTCCTGATCTCAGGCCGGAGCCAGGGCAGGGACCTTACAGCTTGGCAGGGATAGAATACAGTGAACACAGCACAACCACCAATCCAAGAGAACCAACACTGCACTCCTAACTAGTCCGTTCCTTTCTATTTCTCTATACTGCGTGTACTGGAGTATATACGTTGGATAACTGGACTCTTGCCTTTGGGTTCTAACCATTAGGCCACCATATGCATGGCGGAGCAACTGAAAAATAATCTCTCAACATGTATGGAGAATAAGGTAGAGTATCAATTAGGGAGGAATGTATATATAAACATAAAGTTTACCAAATGTAAAATGAAATATTGCTCTATTTGCAATCAGCAGGGGGAGCTTTAGGCCTCCTTTTTAAATGCCAGCTTAAAAAAAAAGCCTGTGAATAGCTGAAATTTAAATAACAAACTCAGTTATTTGAGTCAAAGAAATGACTCACCTCCCTTCCCCCTGTTGGTGTGGGCTGTGCTCCTATAAGACACAATTCCCTGCAAAACCGGTGCCATGGCATTAAAGCACCAAGGCCTGATGGGCCCTGCAGGAGCTGAGATGCTCTGCAAACTCAGACTCAAAATGGTGAAGAATAGACAGATCAGAATGATCTACAGAAAATTCAGACACAACAGGGAGAAATCCTGAAATTTATTCATCACATTACATACAACTGTTGTCTAGATAAGTTATTTTACTATGAGACTTTATTAGGAATCTTGTCAAAAAACGCCTGCTTAAGCTTAACTAAACCCAAAAACAAAATGATTACATATTACAGCAGGTGCATTAGTTTTCCTTTTTCAGTCTTTCCCCCCCCCCCTTTAATATACCCTTTGTAGCAGCACACTTTCTGTCCCTTTGTACCTATAGGAGCCATATACAGACACCACATTTGAGCTGCAATATGAATAAATTAGGAGTTTCTGCCTGGTAAATGTTGTAGCGGCAGCGATTCCTGTGAAGGAAAACAGTAATGCAATGTAAACCCCATCTCTTCGGTTCTCCCCTTACTTGTGACCCCTCCTGTTAGTGCTGCTGGAACAGGAAACTCATCCAGGTCAGGGGATGTCACTGAGACTGCAAGGATCTTCCAGCTGCAGGGCCAAGGTTAGGAAAAGTATAAAACCAGGCTTGCTCTAGATCAGTGTTTCTCAGGCAGGGTTCCTCCAGAGGTCCCCAGGGCTTCCTTGAGCAATTTGAACCTACCAGGTCAGTTACCACTGACACCAATGATCTTATTGGATCTTATTGTAAGGATGACATTTTTCCCACTGGCTATCACGCTAAAGTGTTATTTGTTGATATAGTGATTATAGAACAGTTCCCTTAGACCTGAAAGTTACCTCCATGTTAAAAAGTTTGAGTAAGGTTGCTCTAGAATGGTTGGGGTAACATAATGCTTAGAGGTGGGCTTAAAAATCACCTAAAGTGGTCCATTCAGTTATGGGGGATTCCCGATATTTGCTCTTTAATACTTTTACCAGGACAATACGTTCTCTGTTACACACAAAGACCTTAAATGAGATTGTGAGCCCCCTCATAATGCCTCTGAACTAAGGGCAGGTTGAAAAATATACTGGGTGTCATCTCTCTGGAATCCATGTACACTGCCCATCAGTTTGAGGTGGAGTGACTCTTTAAAAGGTGAATGGAAATGGTTCGTTTGTTTGGAGCCATAGCACTGAAAGATCAGTAAAAATAATGTAAATTCAGAGCTGCACCAATCAGGACAAGAAGAACCATTCATACACTGAAGGACTGCAGTAAACAGGGCCAGAATACACTGCAAATACAGCGACCATACTGCAGAAACCACAATGCATTGCAATATCGCAGCAGACAAATCACAACTAGCAAGCCAAGAGCTAATTATAATGGCTGCAGAAATAGACGAGAAGTGGGAATCTCTAGGAACAATGGATTCAGAATTCATTATTCTGCCCTGTGATGTTGGCTCCTTCTCTCCCGGGAAATCTAATCACACCGGACACACAGTGGGGGATTTGGGGACCCGTGTCCTTCACACTAATTCCCAGCCTGTGTCCTGTCCAATTACATGTGTGGGAAGCGGAGAAATCCCAGAATTCACGTGTGTCAATGTTCTCCACACCGCAGTACAAAGCCTGCAAGAATGGGGCTGGAGATTTCCAAAATAAGGGCACAGCTGGGCCTGTCATCATTTGTGGGCCATTTATCATATCAATGAGAAATACATTATTGATGTGAATGCTAACAATCATTTCACACAGCTACACAAATAGGCCTGTGTACATAAAAAGTAAGTGCACAGCAGCCAATCAACACTCATCGTTCAGCAATTAGAGCAATGATTAGCAATACAGGTATTAGAACTCTGCACAAAATTACTATTATATGCAGGATCCAAATCTACAGATGTGATTGGTTTTCCTGCTAAAATATTAATATTTGTCTTCAGTAACTCCTGCAATTGAGATATACAATGTAACCCGCTCACCTATTTCCAGCCTGCTGATTGGACAATGAAGAATCAGCCCTATGCTTAGCATACAATATGTGATTCTCGCTTGATGGTATTTTACTATATATAACAATAGTATTATCATTTAAATTGATCCTTAAGAGGAGCACAAGAACATTTTCACCATTATATCTAATTGAATTGGTTTAGATTTTATTATGATGGCTATCAATCGACAAAAAATGCCCTGGACGATCAATTTTTAATTATCTTTTGCCTAAAAAAATTGATCGTAAATACGATTGATTTAATCAGTTCTATGTTTTAATTGAACAGATTGTCTAATCAATGGAAAATATTGCATAGTGAATGGCTATCTTGACATTAATAATGTCCTCCCTGTAATCTCCCCTACCTGAGTCCTAATATCAGCTGTAGGAAGATACAGATTTCAGGTACGGTACATATACCAGGTTGGATATAAAACACATTGGGCCTGATTAATAAAGCTCTCCAAGGCTGGAGAGGATACACTTTCATCAGTGATGCTGGCTGATCCAGAAAACCTTGAATAGATCAGGTCCAGGATTCAGCATTTGCTAGCAAATGACATTGAAGAAATCTATTCCAGGTTTGCTGGATCACCCAGCTTTACTGGAGAAAGTGTATTTTCTTTAGCCTTGGAAAGCTTTAGAAAATCTGAGCCATAGTGCTAGACTTTTCTGACCTGGAATAAATGGCATCAATGGAATAATTCATCACTTATTGGTCTGACAGCACCAGAACCTGTGGTCCAGTTGTTACTGTAATGCACCACATAAAGAATCTCTCATTGTGATATTATTGCACCATGTAGGGTTTAATGAGGCGTCAATAATCAGCACCCGAGTGTCTCCGGGACTAATTGCACATATTTTTGCAATATGCTGGAAAATGCTGCACGCTCCCTTTTCTATTGAGAGAAGAATGCAATATTGTACAAAAAGTAACCATAATTTCAATCTACCGGGTTCCATAATCTTAATCCAGATGTCGCCCTAATGGAACACATTTAGCCGCTACTTGTAATTTTTTTTTATCATCTGGATTGTTAAGAATATAATTCATATTTCTGCATGGATTATGAATTGGGAGTCCCAAGATAGAGATCATTGCATTATTATCACCAAGCCACTGGTCACAGCCAGAAAGGAATTTGAAAGCTTCCAGTGCACACAATGTCTTCTCCTCTAGCAGCACAGGAGTTAAGGTCCTGCTGCTCAGATAAGACACAGATCCCTATAGGCAGTGCATGAATTACAGGAGTCATTTAAGGTGAGGGCAATGCCTGAAAATGGCTGCATCTACTGCCACCTTGTGGACAAATTATCAAAACGCATGCACGAATCATCTCTGCAGCATGTTAGGTATTAATAGCAAAGTGGTAATACAATTCAGAATCATTCCTGAATGAGAAGTACAGAATACACTGCAGATGATTGGTACATTCCACTATTAGCTAAAAGAGTTTCCATTTTCATTATTTAAAATTGGAATACAATGTTCCTAACCGATAATAAAAAGCCTTGAAAATATATATACAACTGGTCAGCATTATCAGAAATGTACAAATCAATCAATCAAGGTGGTGACTTTTACTAGAACTATGGGCCGTAGTTACAGTCTGGACAGCAAAAAAAACCCCACTCCTTGGATTAAAAAAAAAAAAGTTAACGCTTCAGTATACACAAAAGTAGTTTTGGTAATTGGTGGAGCTTCTTGGATGGTCGGTCCCTGGTTTATTATATGCCTTGGATTCTGCAACAATAAAATCAATCTACTATTCTGACTCTGTTCCCAACCACCTTTCTATTGTTCAGCCTTTGTCACAATATAAAAAGGATTACAAACTGCAAGAGGAAGAATGAGACCCTTCATATGGCCACAACAGGGGTGCAGAGTAAGGAACCCAGGAAATATATATTATAGCCAAGTGTTTTTAGGGTTTTGGGTGATTTAAATCTCAAAGTTGGGGCAAAGCTGAAATTATAAAAGCTAACAGTTTCCGCACATTATATATATCAAAGGAACCTACCAATATCCATGGTAGACCGAATAATTAATATACTGAAACCCTTTAAGGCACAGGAGCACTACTGAATGGCTCGTTGTAACTGTTCTCCCTCTCTCAGCCAAAGCTTTTTATCAGCTATTACAAAAAGTAATATAATAATGACTACAGAGCTGCACCCATTGTGTTCCCAATATCTGCCTGTAGTTCAATTGTACATTATAATTCAACAGTAATAAAAAAATTATAACACCACCCCAAACTCTGACTGCAACGCTGTGTTTATTGTCAACTGGACTCCAATATACAAAGTGAATTATAACACTCTATTATGGACACACTGACAACTGGATAGATGCAGTCACAGCAAATATGTTGTGGTTTAAAAATCCAGGTAGCTATTAGTGATTAGTGTGTTAGTAAGTATTAAACCACAGACTAGAGAGATAATGCGGGCAGCACTCTCGCCTTTGCAGCGCTGGGTCCCCGGCTCGAATCTCAGCCAGGACACTATCTGCATGGAGTTTGCAGTTTCTCCCTGTGTTTGCGTGGATTTCCTCCAGGTTCTCCGGTTTCCTCCCACATCCCAAAAACATGCAGTTAGTTTATTTAGCTTCCCCCACAAAATTGACCTTAGACTAAATAATTGATATGACTATGGTAGGGACATTAGATTGTGAGCCCCTTTGAGCGACAGCTAGTGACATGACTATGGGCTTTGTACAGCGCTGCCTAAAATAATGGCGCTATAATAATATTGTGTAATAATAATGCTGAAGTGTAAAAACTCATACACAGAAATATAAAATATACAGCTGCCCTGTACTCTGGCATTGGCCCAATTAACACTCCAAATCCTTGCATACATTTGCAACTGCTTGCAGGTTCACAGCAATGAATGGATGATGTGATCCCCATGTGATGGCTCAGCTGACTGGTACCTTACATCATCAACAATTACGGTCTTATTTATACTTCATAAATCCTAAATGGCCATTGGTCTTCCTGGCCAGACATATAACCTTAATGCACCATTACTGAATTTTTCAAATATGGATGTCAACTTCTTTTTTTTTTTTAATACTGAAAGACAAAGAGACTTATTTGCACATTTTTGTCACATTTGTGACATTTGCACAGAATGTGAACACATGTAGTGTATCTGTTGCCTCCTCTCTGCCAATCCATTATTCAGAGAACCAAAAGGAAAGGTCCCAGTATTGAACTTTCTCAAAAACATTTAGCCCAATAATAAACACAGGATGTATTCATAAATCTTCCATAATATACAGAAGGAAAAGCTCTAATATCACAAAATGTATTGTGAGAATACAGAGTATGTGATATATCGGGCTCCACTCACACACTGCCTATACACAACACAGCACTTTTATTGTCCAGAGTGCAAATGTTTTCTAATGGATTTGCAACATTTCTCAGAAAAAGAAAAATATTTAACACTGTGTTGGTGCAGATGAAGACCAACGGTCCATTTCGTGTAATACTTTTGTCATTGAAACCAGCTTACCTTTGTTTGCCTGCACTTTCTTCCCTCACTGGCATGGCATGAAATGCAGAGCACATCTAGGTATAGGGAAACATCTTGCAAGGTTGAATTGAATGACTGATCACCAGGAACAAGTTTATGGGGAAAAGGATCCCTAATCCTTGTATGAGCTCTGACCAGCTTGACTTGCAGTTTAAATAGGAGGTCTTCTCATATCTACGGACTTACAGAAAGGTGAAGAATTGAAGTGAACCTGCTGCTAACCATGTTACAAGTTTAGCTTCTTTAACATATTCAGGTAGCTGCAGAAAATCTTTTACAATTATCTTTTCCCTGTACATTGTGTGCTAATAGAGTTTATTCCTCAACCGTCCTTCCATTTCAGATTTCCTTGATGGGTAATAGATGTAAATGTAGAAAGATCCAAAGCATAAAGTACTCCCAACATTCCTCTACATTGCATTGTACAGCTACCACAGGACAAATAAACAAACACGTCCACAAGAATGTGGAAAGCGTCCTATTTATTAGGACTGTCCAAGGTGACCCCCTCACCCTTGTATTTCAGCTCCATGGCCAGTCACCACTTGCATTGCTGGACCTTAATATTTAATGGGCTGGGGTATCCTAAAGTATATTATAGTTTAATTGAAATCACAGTAATGTCATAGAATCTTTCAAACACATCTTTATTATTTTAAAATGGTAAAGAAGGTAATGATCTCAGTCATTGAAATTCTCCTCATTGTAAATGTCTATAAAATAGTGTAAAACATCTTTTTCTAACGTAGCCAGCCATTGCAGATTTAAATCCTGCATGTGACTTTGGTTATTTGGCACGCTCACCAGTCAAGAATAAAATGTCAGGGAGAATATCTATTTTTATATGGGAAAGGATTGCTGGATGGTTTTAGAATTTGTCATAGAAAGGAAACTTTTTCTTGGGAAAATTAATATCCTTTTTATTCGTAGTTGCGTCAATATTTAAAACTGTAACTATGGGGACAATAAACAATGAGCTATGATACAAAGTGTTTACAGTTTTCCTTTACTGACCCATCTTCCCCAATAAAAGCACAGATCAACCAAAACAATAAACCCTCCTGCCCAGTACGACATGGGTCGCCTTTATAGTACCAAGAGGTTTTGATTTTGCAAGATGTCTGAAGGTGTCCTGAAGTATTTGGGACCAAGATAATTGCACATTACCTCCATCAGTCTGCCCTTTACCCATAATGCATCCTGCTGCCACCTCTTCCCTAGGTAAATAAATCACACAAATCTCATCAGAGCAGCAGTGCAGTTCTGACACTCGCATGCTCCTTGTAGGGAGTTGACAGGGATCGGCATGGGCACTGGTCAGCCGCTAGACAGCGAGAAGTATTGGCCAAGTGTTCTGACATTTTCCTCTTATTGCCAGCATTGCATTGTTTAGCAATTTGTGCTATGGTATCTCTTCTATGGGATCAGACCCAGCAAGATAATGGTATTTCTGGTTGTGTAGTTTATTCTTCCAGTAAAGTGATTTTTACACTTCCTGTAACAGGGTGACAATGTGATTTGTAGTGAAGAGTCACAGAAGTGTCACTATATGGGCGGGGTAGACTTAACTGAGATGTAGATTGACTTCAAGTAAAACACAAATGAATGCACAGCTCCAGTTAAGGCTTTATAAGCAGTACCAGAGTTATATTACTTTTGTAATCGTGTAATAGTGGAAGCGATAAGAATAAATATATGACTGTTATTAGCACCTTGGCACTTATATAATTTGTCCCATCCCGAGAACTCTCTCTTGCAGGACAGCTTGGCCTGTTACTGGAAGGGAGTCTATTATGTTACATGAAAACCAGTGTGGTAATGTTACTGACAGAATAACCCATGTAAGTATTTTATATCCGGCTAATAATTCCACTTTAGTGAAGTCTGCACCTCACCATATAGGTGGTGGACTGTAAAGAAATATTGATTTATTGCAGATTTAGATCTGTACTAGAAAAGCAATGTCTGAACACAACTGGTTGGTTAAGGAGAAGAACATATCATTGCAGACCTGGCAAACATCAGAGCATTTTGCTTTACCGCAGGTTTGAAAGGAAAATCTATCATAAACAGTATGGACTGGCAGCTACCGATAAGTGAACTTGTCATTCTTTCTAAATGCCTTAAGTTATCCCTTAAGAGATTGTTTTCAATATGTTTGTGTTGCCCAGATTTTTAAAGCCTGGCCTCCTGATGTTCAGCCTTCGATGCCCGCTGCAGGCCTGCCCTGGAAGGGTGACCCCAAATGGTTATTATAGGAGCTCTCACGTAACAAGGGGGCTCTAGCTGTAAAATGAAGCTGGTATTCCATCCACTCACTCACCAATAAAGAAAACACACAGTAGACACTGGGGAAAGTGTAGAACCATTTATACAAATATAACAGTATACAGTATCTGTTTCTGGCAGCCCTCATTTAGAAAATAGGTTAAGTTCTTTAACAAGCTCCAAGCCAACATGCATCTTGCACAGCAGTAACGGTGTACAGGCTGGCACGAGCTGAGGTCCACAACAAACGTCGTTCATCTTCTCCAGATGTGCAGACGGTAAGACTCAAAAATGGCTACTTCACCGTTTAGATTTTCAACATGGCTGATTTGCTCAGTTTATATTTCAAAATGGCTGCTTTTGCCTGTTAAACAGTTCTGATAAGACCTGATTGGAGTACAGTGGCTGGTGAGGAAGGAATTATATTTTTTAAGCCTTCATGTGGATGAAATATAGAGACCCCTCCCCAAAGCAGAGAGAACCGGAAGGGTAAAATGTTTCCTTATCAGTTGTTATAGATATCACAATTATTTTAAAATATTTGTATACTTGCCTTACTCTCACCAACAGATACGCCAACGGCAAATGCAAATTCCAAAATTCAAGTATAAATAATATCTTTACTCTGACATTACACAGAAATGTACAATGCTGAGAAGGAATTTTAATGTAAACTTGCGGTTTGTATTTGCAAATATTTTAAGATATTCCTAGCAGATCAATAAGATGCAAGCAAGGTCAGTTCTCCCTCCATTAACAAAACAGATGGATAACTATTTACATGTCATATTAACAAAATATACATGGAAATATTTCTGGTATCCAGTCAGACTGGGGTCATATTAAAATAAATTTGTATGAAACCTAACTGTTCATTCATGCCCACCTCATTGTGTATAACTTTATCCTATACAGCTTTAAATATATATTCATATATAACATTATTTTCCAGGTTTGTGGAGGAGGGGTTTGCATTGCCCTTGCCTGGGAGTCGATTTTGCATAATTCCTGATGCAAGGTGGTTTTTTGTAAGCACAATGAAGGCAAAAATACAATTTTTTTTCTTCTTTTATAATTTCCCTGTCAGGGTTGTAATTTGTACAAATCTACAAAGCAAGGAAAAAAATGTTTCTGTACATAAAGAAATGTGTTGTTGATACAAACAAAGTGACAAGTGTAAAATCTTGCATCCATGATAAAAATGAAGCCCCACAATGCATTGCAGGACATGTCAAGGGAAAGACGGCTCCCCCACCATGCAGCTGGAGAGTGCAATGCCCAATATGTACCATTTTGTCATCTCTGGCAGGTTCAGTCACCTCAGTTAAAAAGAAAAGGGGGTTAATGATCCTTTTTCTCCGCCGTGCCAGAAATGATTTTGGCAAATTTTCTTAGCTGCTCACTGGCCGTGTGCGACTCTGCTTGAAGCCGCTGGTTATTCTCTCGCAGATTGGCCACTTCCATCTGTAGTGCCTCTTTGTCCAACTTCTCCTATAGACATACATGTGAAGGAAGATTGAGGTTAAAAGGGATGAAGTAAAATAACCCTAAATCAGGCTTGTGTCACAGAATGGTTCACATGAACAGAGGTGATCCACAAATACATTTTACCTTTAGATATACACACAGTCCTGCTCCTAGGTTAACATTCCCTGGCAGACATTGTCATAATGTGGCACCAATTCTTTGAAGAATGCAAAATAGCACAACCATTGAGGAAAACAAAGCAACCAATAAAATAATGAGATTGTCCCCGTTCAAAAGTCTGCGTATCCTTTGTTCTTAAATAATGTGTATTGCCCTATTAGAACCAATGGTAGAATGTTGTCTTTTGTGATAGTTGTGGATGAGGACTTCAGATCTTGTAAATTCCTGCAGTTCTTCAAATAAATTGAGGATAAGAGACTGGGACTGCACTTTCCAGCAAAGCCATGGCTATTGGAAGAACCTTTCATGTCAGACAATCGGACACTGTCCATGGCACACAGTGGTAATATATTGATCGTAAAATTTTAAGACTCGAGGATCAAGGTTTAGGACGGGGTAAGGATTTTTTCCAGTTCAGTTTTCTTTTGTTCATTTTTGTTTGACAAAGTTGCTTTTACGGAATGTGAAAAAAACAGCCATCTCAAAATAAGCAGGTTGAACAATTACCTGATTTATTAACAAAATTTGCAGGAAAATTGTTACCAGTAAGTTTGTTACTAAGCAACTAATGGTGCAAATGACAGTACTGGCAGTCATTGTGAGCCTAAAAGACCTGCCTTGGCTTTTCTGAGTTGACTATTACAAAGCAACAATCATGCAGTAAAAAGAAATAACCTTGGACAGTCACACATTTCATTTTAAGATTCTATGCTCATTAAGGACCCCCTCCAGCTTGAAACATAAGAAAAATGATGGAAACACATTGAAACTATCAGGTTTTTGTGAATGCAAAGGTTCATACAGCCCCACCCTACGTCCAGATCACTACAGGCCTAAACTGGTGGAACATTTCTTTTCTATGAATTTTCAACTTAAAAATATTTTTTGAAAATTTTTATTCTGCTTCAGCTTTGCAAATGTGAAAATTGCATAAGAACATCTCATATATAATGAAAATCCATATACTATTTGCAGCAGGCATATGGGAAGTAGGAACCTAAATTCTTGCAGCTGGATTTCGGTGATGCTCCTAACAGACTTTGACATAGGAATAGGTTAGACTGTATCATTAGAAATGGCTGACAGGACCAGGCTGGCCTATTACCTTGAGATAGGTTAATGCCAAGATACCAAAATAAACAACCTTATGTTGTATAAAGCATATTACTGAACAGAAACACAAAGCTCCATCCTTACCTTCTGTAGATCAGTGTGAAGTTGTTTCAGCATGACTTCCAGTTGCAGAACTTTCCCGGTGAGGTCTGGAGCCACTTCATCACTGCAGACACATTAAAAAAAATGTAAATTCCAACATTTGAAAGGTTTCCTGTGATGTAACTGCAAGTATTGTCAGACATTTTGTATATAAAGGGTTTTTACCAATCAGTTACACATATATTATTCATGGGAAGTACAATGTAGCAAGATTCATCCAGGAATAAAGACTACAATGCTTATGGGCTAAGATGCAGTGAGCAGTTTAAGTTGCTCTTTGCATGCCCCCAAATACCTAGGAATGTGAACCCAATGCTTATAGTATTCACCTCTGATGTGTATGAGCCTTAAGGCTCTATTAGCAATTAGACCCTGCTAAATTATTCCTATGCATATACATCTGAAAATCTTTTGTAATGCCCCAAGAGTTAAAATGCAAATGTTGAAACATTTCAGAGTGTTAATTACACCCTCCAAACACTTTCCATTGGCAAGCAAGGCAGCCGGTAGGTTGAACCAATAAGTTGGCGCAGGAAAAAGCAGGTTACTGTTTGACACCACTGGTGCTATTGGAAGATGTACAATAAAGCTCCATGGAATTTGGGATCCCAAGCACTCAAAAGCCTGTACAAATGCCAGTTCTGAGATCAGATTGGTAAAATCATAGTTATAGGGAACTAATACTTGCTTATTATGATGTATTGATTCGCCAAACATGTCAGTGTAACAATGTTATCATGAGTAATGGGGTAAAAATGTCATTTTGTTGGATTATTATATATCATAAATGAGAAATCAGTGAATGTGATGTTTACCAAAAATTAGTGGTGAATCTATCACTGTAATTCTGCAGTAATTCTGCATGAACCTGCAGTAAATGTGAGTGAATGTATCTATCTGTCCCCAAACCTGAGAAACAGACCATTGAATTCTTAAAGAGTGATGGCTGCTGGCAGACCCTTTCCAGAGTGATTCTGTCCCTGGCACATTTCTGTGTAGTTTAAGATAGTTTGGAAAGGCACCAGGACAAGCAAGTTTCAACAGTGTTATTTTGCTGGGTTTTCTTAACTTTTATTATTGAGCTGAGAATTGTGTTAAGGAATATGTAAAGCACAGCCAGCTTAACATTTAACAATGACCTGATTTGTTAACACAATGTGCTGAACAATTGTGACTGCCAGGTCTGTTACTAAGCAACTAATATTGAGAAATGACAGTTCTACATGTCATGATGAGGCTGGAGAATCTGCCTTAGCTTTTCTGAGTTGGCTAACAGTGAGATTTTAACATAGATGCAGAAAAAAATCCAGTTTTCTATGAAGAAAAGGAAATGTTCCTGCACAGTCACACATTTTAGTTCAGTTTCCTGTGCTCACATGTCCCCCCCCTCCATGTCCAAACCTCGTCTGAGCTGGTGGAATATGGATTAATTTTGATCATGGAGCGAAATGTATAATTGCTGTGTGACAGGCTCATCAGCTGGTGTATCTTCGTACCTGGAGGTGGGAGTGCTGCGCGGCGTATGCTGCCTCTCCAGACTGAGGTGTGCAGTGCCTCCACTCTGAACTGGACTCAGGGCAACTTCATTCAGGGAGAACAGCGAGGCCGCTCTCTGCACTGCAAAATAAAAAAAATGTATGTGATTAACAGTAAATTTTCACCCGATACAAATTCACATTTTGTTGCAAATATCTTTAATTTACATTCACCTGTAAGGGGACTTGCTCTCAAAAGCTAAATTAAAAAAAAAGGCCATCCATAGCAGAAATGTGTTACAAAACCAATTGATTAAACAGTCTCGGACACTATGTGTCAAAATCTCCAAGAATATTAATTTTCCACTCCGATACTGCACTGGAAAATACGACTATTTTTACCATGGCTCACATAGGCATAACTTTAGACTGCATCAAGGAAACAACCAATCTGGACTTATTTCATAAATCAGTGAAAAATTGAGCCTGCCACAATAGCTAATAAATTGTCACTCATATGAAGTATATGTACCTGCAGGAAAAAGTAAGCAGATCTAAAAATTGTATTGTGAACAGGTAGTCCCGGGGTTAAGGACATCAGACATAGGGAGGACTCCTAGATATGAAGGGGGCTTCCCTGCTCCCTTCTGTGCAGGACAGAGGCTTGATGGAGGGAGGGGGTGGTTTGCATGACTTGCAGAAGAAATCTTTTGCTAAACACAGCTGAGACAGAGCTCTTCTGCAATCCCGTGTAACTCTTTATTGACCAAGACAAACTCTGCAGTTGTTTCTTTTTGCTTATCAAAGCACAGCTTGCCCCAAAAGTTAATAAACTCCATAAAGTTTTTTTTTTTTTGCTTTGTTTGTGATTTGGTCACAGTGATGATTTTATACAGTAACTGACACCACTCTGCCTAATAATGTTGAGAAAAACATCTGTTCTAATTGCATTTATTAAAATAATGTACATGTTCTGACTTACTTACAAATTCAAGTTAAGAACAAACCTATCTCATATGTAACCTGGGGACTACCTGTATTTACCTTCAAAGGCCTTGGCTGCACTGACAAGACTAGACCATTCCAGTCCGGATGCAGTATCTGGCAGTGGCATCATTCCTGGATCTATATGTCTGGAGTTTGAATCCCGTATCTCAGATAATGACAGCTCAGAGGAAGAAATGGTCGCTGCAAAGAGAAGTCATCAACAAAGCTTATTTCAAAGTGACATTTACTTATATCATCCCTCACACAAGTGTTAACATTAAAGAAAACAGCACAAGAATACATGTGTGAGATAACAGTTTTACAGACTGCAGGTGACAATTAGTCACCTAGTAAAAGATACAAACAGATAACAGTCCTTGTTGTCAGATTTATTACAGAATAGGAATTGACACCTTCTGTTACATCTCTAACATGCAGCCAGCAGACGAGGCCACTAAACCCTAATACATTTTTAATATAAATCTGTCATAGGAAGAATATGGTGTCTGTCATTGCTGCCCTTATCTGGAAATGCTAGTTTCTTGGCTGGTATTCTAATCTGTCTCAAATACTTCTACTGACCTTGAACAAATACAGAGCTCAGAAAGCTTTATATTTATACATGATCTGAACTTATTACTCAAAATTTTAAGGCACGAGTCGTTGTATCAGTCATTGAACATTGCAAAAGTTTAAGTGATAATTTTTGGCTTAAAGCTGTAACAATCTAAGTTAGCCAATAAAAGCTGCCACTTCAAGCAACACCAATAAAATAGTGAAGAAAAAGAGCCAGAATAACAAGCAGGAAACAACTATTTTACAGATAATTATTATTATTATTAAATGGGATTTATATAGCACCAACATAGTACACAGCGCTGTACATTAAATAGGGGCTGCAAATGACGGACAGATACAAACAGTGACAGCCTTCATGTTTTCCATTAAAATGGTTTCCATGAAAAAGCAATGAATGTTAGGAGAAAGGGAACTGTGCCTGAGTTAAGGTTGGATTTGGCATTCAGGAGAGGTGCTGCAATAAATATGCATTCATTTCAATGTGTGTGGTGAAGGCAGATTGTTGGGAATATGAGGTTTCATTACTATGGGTTAAAGAAAATGCCCAAACGTTGTATATAATAAAGTCTAAAAGAGAAAACTTACCAGATTTTTCTGGCATGTTGGACTGATGCTGGCGACGAGCAGGAAGGGTACTGGATGGGTACGGGTTGGTGAAAAAGACATCACTGCCCATTGTGGGGTCAATTGCAGAAGAGCAGGCAAATCCAGCGTCTCTGCGGCCACTGCACAGGCTCTCATCCGACAATGTTCTGTGTAAGGTCTTCTGTGGTGACTGAAGTAAACAAAGAACAAGGCACAAATGACATATTCTTAAAAGAAGCATTATGCTAGTGCTAACATGAAGGAAATTGAATATATAAAGGTGTTAAAATTACTAGAATAACACAGCCTGCCTACTGAATGGTTTCAATATCTTTCTTGACATTTGCCTTCTGCACCTGACTATTTCTCAAAAGAATACCGAATTTACCCAATGCCTGTGAAGGTTCTCTTTTACCCAGGCTATTGTATAGCTAGACAGTCAATCACAATCAAAAAGAGTTCTTGTCCTTGTAATGATAAAGATGTTGAAAATATTGCATAACATTCCAAGCCACTTCAACATATTTCCCCTAAAAAGCTCTAATCAGAAAACCATGCGTGTTCCTTTTTTCCCCCTGAAGCTACAACAAACTAGACCTTAGGGGACTACTAAATGGCGCAGAATTATGTGGCTTAAGGCTGTAGGTTTACTCAGAACCACTAGGCAAAAGACTGACTTTAAAGAGTTATATAAAACAAAAAGGAAAACTTGCACCATATTTTTAATGGATTAGGTAAAAACATTGAACCTAATGAAATGCTATGGCAATCTTGGTCAACGTTCGATTGAAATATTGATCAGGCATTGAATGAGAATGCTGGGAAGTGAGAAAAGCGGCAATAAAACGGCTGAGCAGCAAGGTGGCGAGAGCCCCCGACAACCAGCAACCAATAGACGCGCTCCCCAAAACTTACCATACCAATGGGTAGCAGCATACGTTCCTATCGATATTCTATTTCTGCCAAAATCTGATTGATAGCTAGTGGTGTCTGGCAACAATCTGTGCAAACTATCAGCAATCAGCTATTAATAATTTACTTGGCCGTAAACAAATTAATCAAGCATATTGCCATCTCCAGTTAAACTAAGTGGATCTCAGAGTGTAACATAGTTATTGGTGCTTCTAGCAGTAACCAGTTTCTTGTTTGTTTTGCTTGTCTTAGAGACGGCTTTTCAGCAGTGACATAGTAGGAGTCAGTAAAGTCTTTCATAATTAAATCAAGTCTAGGCCATGAAACTGATGCATGGGTTTTTGAAGATGTACGATCCTAAAATGGCTAGATATAACTATGTGCAAGTTATCCATTAGAGGATGACAGCTCTGCTTCCCTGAGCACTGACACAAGTTAACACAGCTGTCAATCATAGACAACCCATCTAATTTACAGCAAACTACCAAGAAAGAAACACGTGCCTGTCACTGCAGAATACCTGGTGGTGCTAATTCAATATTTTGGCAATCGAATTAAAAAAGTACACAGATAAGGGCTTTGATTGGAGTTTTGATTGTTACTGATTGGTTTGTGAGCTTAATGACCCAGAAAATATTGAAGCCACTGGATGAGAATGAAGGCCAAAATCGTGAATTTTAATAAGTCAGCCAGAAATGGATGAACCTGTATTTCTACTCTAATTAAGAAGAACCTGCAGGCAGCACTGCAGCCCAGATTCTACTGTATAATACAGTGCTGACAAATCTAACATTGGAAAGCTGTTGACGAGCTGATGAGTAAGTAGAGTGATGATCTAATTAATCATCTGTCTTCTTTACTTTCCAGTATTTGGAGGAGGAAAGGGAAGGATGCTTGGAAAGTTATCAGTGACCAAGCTGGGCTGCACAGCTACGGGGGACAAGGGAGGCAAATGGCCAGTAAAGCGTATTGTTTAATTATTTGTTGTCTGGCATAGGTGCCTGGATCACACAAGTGACTACACATAATTTAAAAATCCTTGGTAAATAAGACTATATATGTATTTAGTAGGGAAGGATAAACAGGTCTTTCTACAGACACTTTCTATTCATGTAGATGGAAAAACAGATTTGTGACATGTGAGGTGTTCTGTGGGAAGTTCTGTGTCTCACCATGCATTCCTGCTCCTGCTCTGGCCCTGGATTATCCATAATAATCAGTCTTTTCAGATCATCCTCAATTGTGGATTTGTAATTCTTACGAGGTGACCGTAGATCTCGCAAGGAGGCCCGAAGCCTGGGTTGACCAAAAACATTCTTTGTGTTCACATCGACTTCTCTGAAAAAGAATAACCAAGCAGAGTATTAGGAGACATCACAATCACAGGTACCGCTGAGGTTTTCTGCAAAATACATGCAAAAAAAACAAAAACAAAAAACCAATAAAGAACTAAAATGCTTACAATACAGTGCTATATACCAGCTGCCCAGCTCATGTTTACAAACAGCAGATGTTCCTGTAATCCTCCCTTTTCAACACATGTGCCTGTTACCGCTGACCTACATTCTTCTTACACACAAACAGAACATGGCCTCCATCATTGTCTCTGATCATGTAACGCAGGACATAAATATAGCAGTTTTTAGGCAATTGAAAAATGATCTTTCTTAAGGAGATGTACAGAAAACATTAATGTTCCTGCCAGATTAAACTTCCTTCCATTTCCTGATGAAGTTGTCTAAAAAAGCAGGAACTATCTTCAGTAATATTTTAGACACGCACACTAATCAACAACCATGCGCAGGTAAAATGTTGCCTTGAATGAAGCCTTCCATTGCCGGATTTCTTTTGTACGAGCTTCCAGACACTTGCCCCAAGGCATGTATTTTACAACATTCAGTATTAAGGCTTCTGGCAATAAATCTGCCAGGTATTAGAATTTACATAACTGTCAGCCGTCATCAAAAAGGTGCACAGTCTTTATTAAGAAAATGTCCTACCGAGTTCAGATTGGAGCCTACTGTTTGACGTTAATAAACAAAAAATATGAATGTTTAGTTATTGAAGGATAACTGATAGAAAAAGGAGATAGTTTATGTCTGAAAGTGGGTCTGTCTGTAATGCAGAATCCCATTTGATTTACTGCTTATATTTCGAGTCATATACCCTGGGAATTCAGATCTTGTGGATCTCTATTTATCTTTAAGAGATCCGATTGAATTTTAGTGTGGTATGTTAGAGAAGGGTAATGAGCTTACTTTTTGGGATCAGTAAACGTAGTTGGTCTTTGAGGTGTTTCCTCTGGCTTCTTCCAACCAGCTGGGATCTTATTTCTCACATTCTGTCGGGAGAAAAAGGATTTGGGCACAGAGCTGGACAGCTGGAAAGAGCTCGACTGGGACATCTGTTGGTTCCGGGAACCTTCTGGGGTCTTAAACATGTTGGATCTATTGGCCGAAAGAATAAAAATAATAACCTTCAGTGGAATTTGTAAAAGGTCACTGATTCTTTCTCTCATAAGGTAAGAAAATAAGTGTAGGATCTTTCTACCTGCATTTGTTTAGGCCCTCCTCCATTATACAGGCACTTACAATATGGTAAATATCCTCACCTACAACAACGATCCATGTGTCTTTATTTAGAAATTACCCTTGTTATCATAGCTAAAAAGAACCAAATAGTGCCAAAAAGGTCTAACATTCCCAAAGGGACCAGTATGAATGAATGAATCAGATAAAGCACCTGTCCCCCAACTGCGCAATGCAACCCCTGGTCTGCCCCCCGACTGGGCAACGCAAGCTCCTGCCTGAAAAGTAGAAGGCATGTCCTTCTTTGGAACGAGAAGCAGTCATTTTCTAGTGGCAACACGGTGGCTCAGAAGTTAGCACTCTGGCCTTTGCAGAGCTGGGTCCCAGGTTTGAATCTTAGCCAGGACACTATCTGCATGGAGTTTGCAGGTTCTGGCCAGGTTTGTGTGTGTTTCCTCCGGGTACTCCGGTTTTCTCCCGCATCCCAAAAACATGCAATTGGGTTATTTAGCCCCCCCCCCCCCCCCCCCAAAAAAAAATTGACCTTAAGACTATATTAATGACATATGACTATGGATATGACAAACGTAGCCAGGTTTTGGTCAGCAAAGAAGCGATGTCTTTCTAATCCAGCCAGCAAATGAACTACACATTAAGGAAGACATGTTAGAGGTACATTTTTCATTTTATTTTTAACTGGATTCCTGTATTCCGCTTGTAGAATAGCTATTCTCATGTGATTTAGAGAGAAATTTGGGGATTTCACTGTTCTTGCTAGATAGAAAAATGCAGCAGAGGACCTTCAGTGCAAGCTCATTCTGTAGATCTGTGCTTTCTCCACCTCTTCTTGAGCAAAACTCAACCAGCTCTGATATAAGGGAAGCAAAGCCTTGCTTCTTTACCATGATGGCTGCCTCCTGAAAGGACACATCATAGTATAGAAAAGTAGAACATGACAGCAATGGGGGGGAATCAGCTGTAGGGAGACCCAAAGCAATAAGGGTGATTAGTTCTCTGCTTTTGATTCTACAGTAGAGGTCCACATTAATGGGGTTATCAGCTAAAGTGGTTAAGTATAATTGTTGCAATATACAGAATATGATTCTCCCATTGTTGCGAACACACGGATAACTCAGGATAGGATCACATCAGCTCTCTATGAAATATGTCTTATGTATTCCAGCAGATTGCCAGTTAGGCTTCCACAATAACTAGCTTTTGTAAATTAGAACTAACCGTTCAGCTCAAGATCAAACGCCCTCTGAATAATGTTTAACATTCATGGATACAGTATTAAAGTCATACTGTAGGATAATAAATCTTAAAATACACACAAATCTTAAATTACACATAATCTGCAATGTCATTAACATATTACAATAACATTGACCCTTACCTTGACTGGTTTAAAGCTTCTCCCGATCCATTCCCTGGAGGGAACATTTTGGGCCTATAGCATTTTCCAGAGGTCATCTGCTCCTTCCGCTTTTCCCGAGAGCTGTCATGCATGCCGGGATAAGTAGAACATGCCATGGGTTTTGGGAGTTTCTCTCTTCGAGGCTGTCTGTTTAGATTAGAGTGGGGGAAGTTGGGCAGAGAGGTGTCAATGCCACTGTCATTGGAAGTGCCTTTAGATAGGGGCTCCAGGTCTACGTCAGGTTGCTCCTGGGGATCAAACCAACGATCATCGCTCTGGTTACTGGAAGCAGTGCTAGACAAAGTGTTACTGCTGGAGTGACTGGAGTATTGGGTCTCTCCCTGTGTGATGGAGAGAACAAGGGGAAGGAATAAGTTCCAAATATTACTTTACATTCATATAAAATATGAGCACATTTAGCAAGCTAACTCACCCTAGAGTGCCTGTGCGGAGAACTCTTGCCGGGCAATTCCTGTCTGTTTGGTCTCTTGTTCACACTGGATGCCACTCGAGTCTGTGATGGGATGTGCCATAGAGGCTCTGAAAAGACAAATGCTATCGTCATGCACACGTAGCAGCCATCAGTGACTGTGAATAATTAGAGACCGAGTGTTAATTAAGGTGGTTGGTGATGAGGGGGAGAGGCTGGGAACTGTGATACTGAGTCCTAAATTATACTGATGATCTATTCAGCATACAGTACTTACAACTAACCTTATATATAGGAAGGTTACATTGCATATCTTTACGAGAGCTACATCATTCTGCACATGCTTCCCAGGAAAGGTAAAACATGGTTTAGGCTAACTTAATCCAATGCAATCTATGATTTTTGTAGGCCCAACTAAACTTTAAATACATTCCAGGTACATCAAAACATTAGGTGTGCAAAGTGTTAATAATTGATCCATTTTCTTTAAAAGCAACCTGAACAGAGAAGTCCCTTTCTCCCCACTGTGGAAGCAGTGGTCTCAATACAGAGGTCCAATAAACTTCCTGGTGAGTCAGAGCCAAGGTTCACAAATCAGCGGGGAGAATGAAATTTACTGACTGCTAACTATAAATCTGAAATGTAAAGTGTCTATTATCGCTTATCACAGGGAATGTAAAGCTACGTACACACTTCCAATAATTATCGTTGGTAAACGAAAGACGAACGATCCTGCACGATATCGGCGAACGATCGTATAGCACCGATCCTGTACATGCAGATAACGACACGATCGTTCGCAGATATTGTACACACAATAGATGCGATCGTT
>NC_092871.1:20894943-20897063 GCF_032062135.1 Pyxicephalus adspersus
ATCCGATCCGCCGGTCCGGTCGTTCATTTCCAGCGACTATTCTCGTTCGTCGGCGTCGTTGGTTACTTTTTTTACGAACGATTTTTGACCAATCGATCGTTCGTCGTTCATTTCCAACGATAAAAATTGGAAGTGTGTACGCAGCTTAACTACTAACCACATCGTAGGGGATTTCAAAAGATCAGATATTGAACCTAAGCTTACTTCAAGCTCACACTTGGAGGTGACTTTACTATAGCAGTCCTGGTCATGACATGATTGGGATGTATGTTGAATCTGTTCTCATAGCTAGTTTTCCACCTGCAACAGGTTCTAAATTGCAACGTTGGAAAATGCTCTTAAATCAGATGAGAATCGTTTTTTGCGGAGCAAGGTGACTGTTGTAATGGTGGAAACAATACTGAAGCGTATGGCAACGGTTGCCTCATACAACTTAACACTACACTGACGTCACGCTGTGCCTCCCTTGTTTTCCTGTCTCTAGTAGTTTGGGAATTTAGTGAAATATAAAGCCAAAATTGTCATTCAGAATATACAAATTTATTACAATATTATTTTTGTTTTATTAATAAAACATAAAAATTGCAAATAATGTCCAAATTTTTATGTGGACCACTGGTTGGCGACCGCTGGCCTACATCATGTAGAGCAGGGGTCAGCAAACTTATAGCCACTAGACCATTTCAGGGGGGTCACGCCCTAATGGCTCTGCCCCACCAGGGAACGCCCCCTGAAGTCAAATCCCTCTCCTCCATATGCATTGAGGAGGAGAGGGATTTACCTTTAGGGAGTGTTCCCTATTTACCGTGGCGGCAAAAGTATCAGGCCTGCAGCGGTAAATAGGGGAGCAAAGAAGTGGCACCGGAGCTTTGGTAGTTCCTAACCCCCCCCCTGGCAGATCTGGCTGGCAACCCGGGGCTCTGAAGTTGCGGGTTGCTGGCTGGCTTAAGGCCCGATTGGCCAGGGGGCGTTAGGCCCGATCGGCCAGGGGGCGTTAGGCCCGATCGGCCAGGGGGCGTTAGGCCCGATCGGCCAGGGGGCGTTAGGCCCGATCGGCCAGGGGGCGTTAGGCTGGAACGAACTACCGGCTACCCCTGATGTAGAGTAGTTGGTGCAGAAAGTTAAAGTTTAATTTTTTTTTAGGGTTTAAAATTGCTTTTTGATAGCCATAAAGAAGGCTGACTAAAAATGAATAAGGAAAACAACCTATGGATTAAACACAGAGTTGAGCTTTGCCATACTCCAGTCTTGTCATGTTGAAAACAGCATTGGATAAGCTACTGCCATTCACAATGTCACCACTAGATAGCACTGCTAATACAAAAATTCTTGCAGTAAATTTAAAATATAGAGGTAAACGAAACATGTTTAAATCTTGAATACGTGTATATAACTGCTCAGAAATAACAAAAATTACTGTAACCTGTTCCATAACAGACTTCCCGGACAGAGACATACGTGGTTGCTGGTAAAGTATGTGTAAGATGTGAGATTTGGCCAAGTCTTACCAGGTTTATGTCGGTCAGAGTTCATCTCTTGGCTGGACATGCCATCTTGGATACAGTAAGGTTCTGGTTGTAGTATAGAGCGTTGTGGTGTGCTGAACCTGTAACATACAGTAACCCTGCTTAGTAACTGAAATACAAAGTTTAATGCACAGGGCATTAGCTTACATTTTTAACATGCATACTTTGCTACACCATGCATATTCCTCTGATAGTTAACATCACCCAATAATGCACAACCTAATCCAACCCCTTCCAGTTAGTCAAAGCATGCAATAGGCACATCTGTTAGGCTTGGCGTCTTGCACTGGCCTAGGCTCACACACGGTATGGCTCAAATGGTGCCAAGGTATCACAGTGCTGCAATGTGTAAGCACCCACGGCTGGAGATGAAGGGTGACCGTGCTTGTTATATCACTGCATGGATTACACGTCGAACTAAAGTACAGTAAACTTTAAGGTATTAAAATGTAAGGAAAGATTTAAGAGGAGCATGGGATCAGGATTTAGGCTTTGATAAACTTTTTATGGGTTGCATTACAACCTGACCAAACTCACTTCAATGGTAAAGAGAAGCAGCAATACACAATCACTGCACATTCCTAGTAAGCAGGA
>NC_092871.1:20897162-20909745 GCF_032062135.1 Pyxicephalus adspersus
CAGCATAAACATATATAAATATATATATATATATATATATATATATATATATATATATATATATATATACACACACACACACACACACAGATAAGTACAGATATTTGCAGTGGATTTCAAATAAAGAAACTACCGTATTATGAATCAACCCACCAGTCCAAAGCTCTAAAAAAAATAAATAAAAATACACATATCTACTAAATATATAATTATTCATGCTGAAAACATTATATCATAGGAGAATAGAGGATTCCATGTTCCCTGCATAACATCCTTTAGCTCTCACCTGTCAGGAGTTGGTTTGTAGCGACTGTATCCTCCCCCAGAGGTGGTGGGTGTAGAGAAGCTCCCAGAGGGGTGTCTGTAAGGCTGTCCTTTATCTATGGCTGTCGGGGATGTGGCGATATAAGGAGTCTCTGGATAGCTCACCGGCCTGTGTAAACAGAAATGTTTGAAATGAGAAGCTGCTGACACAGGTACAGCTCACTTGGGGCCCTTTGGGCATCTCCTCCCTGGTCACACCTTTATCAGCTGTCTCTTCGGCACATGCTGTGCCAGTTTCTCAAAATCAGAACAGCCCTAATTATTAGAGTTTCCTAAAACATTCTGAGTGGAGAAACAAATTCTAGAATGTCAGTGGGACCTATAAAAAGAATACCTGCAAGATTCGCAGAGATGTGTGCATAGATGAGGTAAAGGGATTGTGTGGGCAATGAACAAAACACCCAGGAGATTGATGAAGGGCATTTTTTTTTCAAGGTCAGGTTTTTGTTTCTGTGCCCCACTGATGTGATATACCCCCTCTAATTATCCAGTTGGCTAATGTCAACAAACCATAAAGTCATGGGAAATCCAAAATGTTAAAGATGTCCCAAAAAAAGAAATGGAGGGCAGCATCCAAACCAGAGAGTGCTTCTCTAGGATCAAATAAAATAATGGTTATTTATTTTGCTTTTTATAAAACTTTAAAAACTTCAGCCTAATGAGTTATTGTCAGTGGTTCTCTAATGCAAACAATCAAGTGGGTCTGTTACTGGATGGAAAGTAATACCATCTTCTTTCCCCTCAGTGGGACAAGGAGATGAAAACAGACCCAGTTCTCTGTCCAGAAGTATGGTGCTCATTATTTTACTCCACTCTCAGTGTGCTTTATGCATGTCTTCTGTATATATAAAATAAATCCTGAAACTTTGCATTTGTGCAGGGGCTTTATGTAATAAAGGTTTGCCACATCTGCCCTCTATCCTTGTGCAGAGTATTTGGCTCTTTATATCCTCACTTGCTAATAATAACATATGAACTCCTAACCTTCCTTTGCTTAACTGCTGAATAGACTCCCAGATCCCTACATTTTTTCAGGTATAGGACACCCATAGATGCTCTTTATTAGTTGGGCTCTGGTGGTGGATCTGTGCAGCAGGACAGGTTATTTAGATGTCCATTCACACCATAGTGTTGCAGCAGTATATGTTACGTGTGTGTTTCAATGTAATTTATTCTAACTGTAACCTCATATCACTTGGACAGTGGGCACGTATTGCAGCACAGGTCATTGCACTAATAAGGTCCCCTACCAGAAATGATAGAAGCATATTTTTGATTTACTAGACAGCTTATGGAAATGAATGGGCTGCCTTAACACAATGCACAATTAAAAAACAAAAAGAGCATGGATGGGACCTGAGGTATCAGCAGGAATAGAATGGTGGCTGTTTTTTCCCTGCAGGTTCATTTCAAAGGTTAAATCATTTACAGAAGTGTTTCTCAGCTCGGGTTCTCATGCACTTATGTACCTTCAAAAGGCTATATTATAAGGATTTTATGCAGATTAAATAGCTGTGATAATTACAGAGCCAATAAAAGTGATTAAATAATCGGTGGAAGATGAAGGAAAATGAGCAAACGCAACCAGTTGGGGTTGCTGAGGGAATGGAGTGGATAAATATATATTTATAGAGGAGAAAGAAAGGAGTTGTTAAATACTAAGGAAGTGGTGCTAAAGAAAAAAGACTTTTGACTTGATAAAAAAAAATAAAAAATAAAATAAACATTACCAAATCCTACACATTTCATCTAATAAGAATTTTACCCAAAATAAGTGTCCACTTTTTTTTTTTTGTTACAGAAAAAAAATGTGTTCTCTGCTTATTACACAGCCCATTTAGGAAGCTGCATGCTCTATTAGATCACAATGACCAATTTATACAAGATGTCAGTGTAAACACCAACAGTAAGGTGGCCATTTTTTATTTTTGTCTAATAGGATTCAATAGGAATTGGTGAATGCTGAATAAAAGTTGTGTGAATCTTGTGTGGGGAAAAAAACAAAACCAAGAGGTTTAAAAAAATTCAGTTTTTTCCATAAGAGTGAATATAAATTATATACATACTAAAGTGGAGAAGATCTACTAACATTTCTTTTTTTGTATATAAAATTAAGTTTTGTTATACCATGTCTCAAACATTAATGACGTCTTAATGGAAGTTTCTCTGAGTCCACTCCTGCACTGCTAGTCTTTGGCCATAGAGGGAGCTACTCACCTCCTGTTGTTGTGTAGTGGCTGTGGCTCTCGAATAGGCACGGCTGGAACCTGTTTGGGTGGCCGGTTCAGTGAAAGTGCATAGCTGGGAGTTACCCACTTCTGAGAAGGGCTGGCTCCATGGTGGGTAGCAGAGCCACTCCATTGCCAGGCGGTGTTGCTGCGGTATGGAGGTCGGGGACCAGATACAGTACTTTCGGAATCCTTGTGGTCCATGGGGCTGAGTTCATGAGACTCAGACCATCCCCTATAGAGAGAATACAAAGAATGGTAAATGCATATACTGACACATGTACAGGCACAGAATGTGAGCACAACCCCCCGGCTGATGGAGAACGTTAGAGAGATCTGCAGCTGTATATGTGTTTGAACTTGTCCAGCAAGGGTTTTAACGGGTGCGGTTCAATAACAAGCTCCGTAATGTCTTGCTATGGAACAAAAAAAAAAAAAAGTCACATCCTTCCAACAATATGTAGTTTACTGCAACTCACATGTCTAACAACAACATTCAGAAGAAATACAGGATTTTCATAACGTGTGCTTATCACTATCTATAGAAATCTTTCTCTTCTGCATGTTTCCATTAAATATTAATGAATGTAAGGCAATCAGTTAAGTACACAGAGAAAATATATGTATGAGAGCAGTTTCATCCGCTTATTTTGTACTGCTTTTTTGAACAGCTTAGCACCCAAAAAAAAAAAATGTCAGAGGACCTCAACTTTTTTGTTGCAGATTTGTTTTCCTAACAGATCTGAGACAGGACAGTGAAAATGGAAATAAAACACTGATTAGATTATTCCTCTGTTACTCTGTTCTAATAAAATGTTTTCTGCACTATGATAGTCACATCTAGTGGGCTTCTTGTGTTGGTTCTTTCTAATCCATTCCGAGTTCTGCTGTACAAGGGACTATAGGAGGATGATAAATTAAACTCAGGTACTTACACACTGCTTGAAAAGCTAAATCCAGCATGTATTAGAATAATGGTGTATTAGTAAAAACAAAACATGGGGAAAAACTGCAGACAGAGAACGTTGTGTATATGCAAGCCCTGTATCTCCAACAAGAGATAACTCACACACAAGTAAAGACAGGCCACCATGGTAACGATGAAGACCACAATGAATCTTTCAAAAGCATTATTGACGTAATGAAACAAAAGAGGCATCTTAATCCAATAACAAATTTATGCCAATTTATTCCTATTTTTTTTTTATCATACTTGTGCTAAAGGAATAGTTTCACTTTAATTCTCCAGGTTGTTTTCAGCTGTGATGCCACTAAAATATGCTGCATTGCAGTGATAAGACTGATGGATCTTTTATTACATGAGAAGAGTTGCAGCTTGTTAATCAATACCACTTGTTGAAATATTACCAATGGAGAATTGAGGTAAAAACAAAACTCCAGAAATTTTTTTTTTGTCTATTTACTCATCTATTTAAAAATGATAACGTGACTTATCAGATAAAGATTTGAATGACTGCCACAGAGCTTGCACTCAGTTATCAGGAATGTTTTAACTTCAGCAATGAGGGAGAAGATAACCAGCAAACATAAGATCAGTGGTGTCAGGGAATGCCAGGATTGGGAATTACAAGAAAGGCTAAACAGAGTTAGTAATACTCACAAACCTAAGATATATGTTTCCTTTATATATACAGCTGAAGTTCTACTTAAAAAAAAAATGCCCACGTTATGTTTTAATCTGATTTTTAGAGGGTGCAGCAGCTTGTGTAAAGATATGGAAGGAGTTTGCAAGCAAATATCAAGTCAGAGATCACTTCAACCCAGGCTGCGTACACACATCCGATATTTGCCATTGGAAAGGATCTTTCATGATGCTTAAACAAAAAAGACTGAACGATTCATGAACGAGCGCTGTACGTACAGCACTGTTCTGCTCTATAGAGAGGGGAGAGAATGACGGAGCGCCAACTGATGCGCTCTCTCCCTTTCACTTCCATTACGATCGTTCGTCCCCGTGGATCCGCCAGGACGGATCCTTGAACGATAAGTCCTGTACACATGCCAGATTCTTGTCCCATTAAGAGTTAAGAAAAATGTAAACCTAAAAGAATACATACACAAAATAGGCATCTATACCCATGCTACAAAAAAAAAATTTCCTTCCTGCAATACCTTAAAACAGTAAGTGTTGGATGAAGCATAAAGCCAAGTTGACAAAGAACCACAATCATAATAATAATAAGTGTTTCCCATTGTCTGTACTTCTGGTCAGTACTGCCTTCAGGTCATTATAATACATCTACAGATCATCTATTCTACCACACTTATTTGTAAACTTGTGCTATGGGTTTCTTTGATCTTTCATGTCAATTACTTACATACAGATCAAACATTCGGAAGTCTACCATTTTTGAAAAATGTACATTGTATTAAGCTGCCCTGAGTTTTTAATCTTTTGCTGTCACTCTAGCTTTGAGAATGACCTGTGAAGCATAAAGAAGGGTCAATGGCTCTTTGATATGTAACCTAGCCGATTGAAGTCTGGCTAAAAAGCAACAAGATCCTCTGCCTCCGAAGACAATAAATTAAACCTGTGTACGCATTTCTCTGGTGGTTAGGAGAATTGTATCACATAGATCACAGACATCAGAACGAAAAATAATGATACAAATAGCAGGATTCAATAAAACAGTGTAATGACAACATACAAAGTACAGTAACCCAACATAGCTAATCAGCTCCCAGCATTCCAAAGTCACATCAATAAAAAATGAATAACGATTACTGTTTTAAGACTGGTAGAAATGGACTCCAGAATTCAGAAGCAAGGCATTTGTAAACAGCATAAGCTTCTACCGACAACAGAAAAAGAACAATATTTAGCTTAGTGTTGGACTGTGACAATATACAGGCATGCGGCTACATGCAAGTGGGCCTTTATAGTAAATAATGAATACTTTTTTTTATAACATTCAACCTGCATTGCAAATTAACAAACACCCACTGAACAGTACAATTTTCCATATGACAAATTCTGGATTCCTCCAAAGCCCAAACATAATAAACATCAACTCATTGGTTTATCCGGTACAGTCTCTGATGTCACTTCCTCAAGGTTCTTCCTATTAGCAGAGACCAAGAGGCCAATGTCTCCAATATTAAGATAAATTTGTATTACTCTTTGAGTATAGCTCTGTTTTTAAGTTCAGTCAGGAGATTAGTATTTGAAGAGCAGGGTTAAATAGCATTTAAAAAAAAAAATATAGGAGAGCCAATTCTACCTTCGTGGAACCCCATCTTCATGAGGCGGTATGATCACTACTTTCACTGTGACTGAAGTCCGGAGAAGATCGATCATCTGATCATGGCTCAGGGTCACCACAGCCACCTTGCATATCTCGACCAGACGACTGCCCTGGCGCAGACCAGCTTGCCATGCAAATCCATAATCCTCAACCTCTGCTACTGTGCCATCATACTTGACATGAAAACCAAGCTGGCCAAGTCCATTGCGACGCAGGGTCATGTCTACTGTTTCACAGCCCGTGGTCATGATCTGGGGGGAAAAAAAAGGGACAACTAACAATTGTGTGTACAGTATCACGTGATACAATTTTCTGTTTCCTAATGGATACTTCCAAAAGCAGCTTTAAGAGGTTATGCTTAACAAAGTAATCAATTTTACAAATTATTTTTTTTATAGGATTCATTTAAACTTAATAATAATCTAACTATTTCAGGTTATTAAGATTTCAAATAAAGGGAAGCACTGGAAAGCAATATTTTCTAGAAGTTACACACGGACAAAAAAATAGAAGGTATATACATCCCAAAAAGTGTCCTATGTTACAATGCTTTTCATGTCTTCCTTGTCAATAGTCTGATAACAGCAACAAATGCTCTTGATTTTGTGCATTACTTCCAATGACCAAGCCTTTCCGGATATCTTAAGGGGATAATAACAATAAATTGCCCATACTAAGTTTGCCAAAGTTGAGTAGAGATGCACTGGGTCCAAATGCTCCATATACCCCAAAAAGGTGAGATATCTAAATATCCAAGGAAAGAGCTAGAGGTCTTTGGCCACACTACCTAAAATACAAATGTCCTCCCACCACTGCTGTGCTATATCTGGCTGCAAGCTCTGTGTCATTGCTCTATCATGAGCCCGCTCCAAGGACTGCTAGGGAACATCCCCAACAATTACCTACACAAAGCCATTCCCTTGCTGCCTTTAAACCCAGCACAAATAATTTATACCGCAGGTAAAAAATTAAATTCTAACTTTACCATATGATTATTATTAAACAGTATTTATATAGCACCAACATGTTACCCAGCACCGTACATTGAATAGGGGTCCCAAATGACAGACACAAACATTTGATTTTAGTATTATAAAATGATCAGATGTGTGTGAAGTAGTGGCATTTCCCATATGGGGTGCCATGTATAGCTTACTAGTGGAGATCAGAAAATGGCACCTAAAAAAGTGCCTTGGCACCAATAATGGCCATTAACCATTAGAAAACAATGACCTAAAAAAATGTTTACTGACCTTTAACCTCTGAACAATTTCCCGGATATCTTCTGCATTATTATCCAGTGCCCTTACAAGTATATGATCACCGCGACCATAAAAGATTTTGAGGGAAAGTGGTTCTGGTGTCCAGCCAATGACGTCAGCACAGTAACAATTGAACACAACTTCCTTTGTTGCCGTCTCTATCAGGACCATGAACTCATTTGAGATGCCTAAAATGCTCTCTGTTTCAGCTGCCTGGGAGAAGTCTTGAGCCATGACCCGCCAGCAAAGAGCACCAGTACTGTTCAGCTCAGCTCCAGCCCGTGCTCTGGTTCTCTCCTTCTTCTTGGACGTCAAGGAGATCAGGTTAAACTTGCCTGTGGTATCAATTGGCGTATTGGTGACGTAGTTTTCAGCCAAGTCCTTAAGATATTCCTGCCTAGTGCGAGTGGC
Organism: Pyxicephalus adspersus; assembly: GCF_032062135.1. Taxonomy (NCBI): domain Eukaryota; kingdom Metazoa; phylum Chordata; class Amphibia; order Anura; family Pyxicephalidae; genus Pyxicephalus; species Pyxicephalus adspersus. The sequence goes on from NC_092871.1 coordinate 20,904,654, forward strand.
CATGGTGTGGAATTTGTCTGACTTGTGTGCCGCATTCTCTGCATTAATCACTTTTGCCAGAAGAAAGTCACGGAACACATCAGATTTCCGGAAGGTGACGCCATTGGGGATTGGAGGACCAAAGGGAGGAACATCTTTGGATCTTGTTACAGCCACTCTGTTGACAACAAACACAACTACTAAATAGTTCAAAGTTCATGGTACAAATTCCAAACAACAATACAACCACCAAAGGATGGTGGTTGTATTGTTGTTTTGGGTGAGTGCTTTTTAAGAGATTGTTGTATCAGTGCTTAGATTATTTGAGGATACACCATGGACGGTGATGTTGCAATCAAACAACCATAAGGTAAAATACTACATTGTTTAATAAGTTTTGTACTTTTGTAATTTTCATAACCATTTAATGGTTACAGATAACCGTGGGTAAAGATAGATAACAACCGCTTTATAAACAAGGGTAGTTTATATGCTTGCCAGCAGTGTAATTTTGTTCTTTAGGATAAAAATATCCTAAATTTTAATTTATGACATAAATATGGTGGGAGGGCACCAGAAAAAAAGCAAGGATCTTAAGACAACCTCCTCTATACAATATGCACGTTCTAAATTAATTAAGAAAAAAAGGTCATATATACACACAATAGGATTAAGGTATCACAACTGTGCCACTCTTTGCCTGTCTATTTTAAATATTTTATTAATGTTCATACAGGAAAATAATAAAATAATTTAAGTGTACAAAACAACTGAATTATGTAAGATGACAATGAAGTCTTTATCTGTGTAAAATGTTGGTCTTCTGACTGTCATGCTGATGCTTTGGCTACAATGCTTTTTGGTTCAGTGAACCAGAACAAAAATACATATATATTTATTTTCAGACTAAACTATTTGCCTGGTGAAATGGCTATTTTAGTGATGATAGAGTGTTCCAAGTTCTTTTACAGAAACCTATAACTATAGGGGTCCTGGACAACTTGGAACAGTCAGGGTTGCCAATCCATCTCTTTTAATTTTTAAACTACTGCACTGAGACTACAGATTGAGAATTTAGTGCTTTATTCAACCATAGGACTGGTATTATGTCTTGGAAATTAAAGGAACTAGTTAGACACTCAAACTGGACTAGGTGCTAGATAGGAAGGTAATATAAAATGAAAACCTAAATCTGTCTATGCTTGACCTTTATCCACTAACAGTCTATGGATGCAAAAGGTAAAATAAACGCACCTGTAGCAGACATCATCAGTGCAAGGCTCATGGGCTCGAACAATGATGAAGACATGCTGAAAGTGAGAGCGAATATTCTGAGGAGTAAAGGGTAGAGCACCAGGCTCCTGGAAGATGATGGTCACAATGTCATTTCCTATGTGCCTTTTCCTAAGAAGCTGGAATGAGAGAATAAAAAACATGGAGCATCAGTCAGAGATGAAGATTACAAGCAGAATTATAACTAAGGTAAACAATAGAATTACCAGCCATGTGAAAGGTTACATCCCTGAAGAAATTTATAGCCAAACTTGCATGCTATAGTTTATGTCAAGAAAGTTTTTTGTATAAGGGGGAAGGCAAACTAACTGACAACCAAAAAATATTTTTATATAAAAATATAATGAGAAAGGATCAAAATTCCTTTCTTTTTCATTACTGCTATCTAGCCTTCTGTAAGAGACTTTACTTGCATCATTGGTTTCACCAAACCGAAAATGTGAAAAACTCTGTTGTGTATACTAGGGGAATCAGGAACCCCCACAGCAGCCTATTTCTGCCTAGATTCTTGTACATTTTCCCTTATTCCTGTCTGGTGAAACCACTGTCACCAGAACAGTAAGTGAGGATAATTACTGCCCAGATAGCGATAATAAGAATCCTATTTTAAACTTTTCCTGGATTAACACTTTAATATGAGTTTATATTTCTTCTTCTAAAAACGAACGTGAAATATGACATTATGTATTCTTTTGCATTTCCCATACTGTGCAGCTTTGTTTATTAATAGATAATCTTGTGCTGCATTTACTCCTGGAGATTGTGAAATATTGAATGGCACTATGCACAAATGAAACCCTTCCTGTGGTTCCAGTAATAAGATTATCAACAGACAGAATGTACACCGTATAAGAAAAATATTCCATCCAGGGGAAAGCTCAAATACTTTTCTTATACATAACATGCCTAAAGCATACAAATAAAAAAAAATAAAAAAAGAGCTATAGTAAATGATGTTAGAGGTTAGACACACAACACAGTTCCCCTGTACTGCTGGACACCCTCTTTGCAAATTCTGGAACTGGAAATGTAACATTTTATAGACACAGCAGTCTTTGAACAAAGAATTGACAAATGAGTCCCATGACTGCAACTGGACTAAGCGACAGTTCCTTCAGTGACAGAATGAGCCAAGATTAAAGCAATTCCCTTCAATCCCTCCTTTAAGCTGATCAAATATCTACTTCTAAGAGAGGCAGAAAGGACTTAATAATTGCCTATTAAAAACACCCTTTTACAGCAGGGTCACTCAAAAGCCTTTTATGACTGTGATTTTGTAATTGAGATTAATAGCATGAAACTTCCCCAGGGAGCCAATGACCAGTACATTTTTATACAAGAGAAAATGCTCCAAATTAGGAGGAAGCACTTTGGAGGGGAGATGATCTAAAAGGATCCTAAAGTGTTTGTCCAGGTATTACCCAAGTATAAGTCAATAACTTCATTTTCTCATTCAGAGCATGTTCCAGGGTTACTTTTTTGCTTTTTTTTCTGTCCTTGTTCCAGTAGTGAGAAATGGCTTGCAATAATTTACCAGGCTTTTAATATTGCAGGAACAGATGATGGTAATTAAGCACCTATTATTATAGGTATATATCCCAAAACTACTTTTGCCATGAACCCTTACCTATGCCCAGAGTATGGCTGGATGCTAAGGAAGAAAGGTTAGCAGTTGTGATGGGGAAAAAAAAATCAATGTATGATTGTGGAAAGAAACTGACATGAGAGTAGTCCTATTTTTAGTGCAGCTAGTAGGGCCTGAGGACACTGGGATTTGAGTGCAGCAAAGCTTGTCAATCTAAACAGAAATTTGGGGACACTTTGGATTTCTGTTGGATTAATGGAATGCACCTGCAGCATAGGTTTTGCAAGGATAAAACATAGACAAATGTAGGCATGTATTGGCGAGTTGTAATGAACAGGTGTGGTATTCAAACTTCTTGTGCTTTGGGTTCACCACAAACTTTAGGTGCACTGTCACCAAACATCTACCAGCCTGTCTGGCTGAAACGCGTAGTTTGTTATACATGGTCAGCACAATTTTCAATGTACTGCCTTTACAAGGACCTGGTAATTTAGGGATGCTCCTATTATTTTCCTTAGCAACAGGGTTCTATTGGAGATTTTTCTTCAGTTTACATCATATGCTCTACATTCACAGTGCCTGCAGTGAACTGCATTTAGGAGTCTGCCCATTACTACTGCTGAATACTAGTTGCAAGACAAGAAAAACTCCTTCCAACATCTCAGCATGTCAGACAGGTTGACACACACACATTTTCTTAATAAAAAGCTCCAGTAGACCTAGAATGAACTGCAAACGGATTACTAATAATAACTTAACCTAATTCATTGTACTGTAAAAAAAAAACAAAACAAAAAAAAAAAAACAATACTGTAATCTAAACCCTGCCAATTATAGCACATACCTGTTGTCTGTTATTTGGGGTGTATGGCAGCATTGTAGACACATGGAACATGATTTCATAGTCTTGGTAGTTGGTATACAATGAGTGTGATCCAGTGGAATCCGCTAGGGGGGTAATAAAAACAAAACAAAAACAAGGTTAACTAAAGTACTTTTTGGAAAGACTAGTAGTAGAGAACAATTAGAAGATAGAAATACTTTATGGCAATGTAAAATGACTTTTGGGGGGGAATACAATTTGGCATGTAAGGATTTTAAATGAATGCCCCATCCTCTGGGGTTTTTCACCAGGATCATCATTTCATGGTCAGTTGTTTTTCAGTCATCAGCTCAAGGTTGTTAGGTAAGGATGGATGTCTCCCACAGCAGAGGTGTATGTCAAAGACATGATGAATATTAAAATAGGCTGGAGAAGGCTGTGTGTAAAGTAAGTCAACAAATATGAATAAGGACACAGAGGAGGTCAGAGACGAGCCTGCCAATGTGTTGCTTTTAGAAGGATATTCCCTATTTTGGATTCATTACCTAAATACTGTCCTTCATTAGGTCAAATATAAAGCTCAGTGTAGATTTACAATTTAGGTACGCATACACAGGTGCATAGAAAAAGTGAAGAACATTGAGCAGGCATTCAGATGTCGTTTGTGATTTGGGGGGTAGGTGTGACCATAACGGTATTCTAGTAAAAGTCTGCAGTATTACATTTTTATGTGCCTCTGCTTAAAGTGAGTATGTTACATGTGCCTAAAAATCATAGTCTAGCAAAGTAGCTGGATTTTTATTGGATGTTACGTTGGCCAGAATAAGAAGGAGTAAGGCAAACATTTTGGAGACTTTTTTTTTGCCTGCAAATCTAACACTTTGTGCAGCTTGTAAAGACCTAAAAAGCTGTTGACATAAAATGCATTACTTTGAGTAATCAGAAAAACTATGAACCTAAAAGGATGGAATTCACATCTCTTCATCTCTCCATACACCACAATGTGTAATGAGGCCACATGGACAATAAACTGATTCTTTTTTAAAAAGAACACGGCTGCTTTTAAAGGTAATTATTAGGGAAAAAAATCAGTTGCCTGTTATGTATTTAAAAATATCATCCCATAATATGATTTACCTGTAAAAGCTGTCACCCAGATATCCAAATGGTTTGCAAATAGGCTTCAGCATGACACCATCTTGGATGTGGTGTCAACAGGCACAGCAAGTTTACAGATCTCATTCAGGTAGCACATTATTATTCCCCTTCACTACTCCCATGCAACTATAAGTGGGGAGGTGGAATAAGAGACAGATGAGCGGAATAATTTACCGGAAGAAGGGAGGGCTACGACATGTAAGGTGGAGGCTGCTGTGCTAAGGAACTGATTACCTGCAGTTGACAATATTTTT
>NC_092871.1:20909779-20968861 GCF_032062135.1 Pyxicephalus adspersus
CAGAATGCAAAACAAGGAAAAATAAAATGGTATGCAAAATGTACATACTTCATCCCACAAAAAAATATAAAGCGTATCCAGGCATCTCTTTGTACAAGATAGCATACTATCGTCTCTCTGGGCTAGTGGTCCATACAGACGAAATGTTGGGTTCATCAGACCGCTACCAAATGTTAGGTCTGAGGGTCCGATCTCAGTACAAGAGATATAGCTCAATATGGGACAGCGACTCTTTTTTAATATCTTTTAGTCTTTTTTAATATTTTTATAGTTAATATTTTTTAGCAGATACAAAAGGAACATTAAAACTGAATAAATATTAGGTTCTAGAAAGGAAACACACAAAGTAAGCATTTAAAATAATTGACTTAAATGTGCTTTTACTTGAACGTTTGAGAGATTGTGACTTTTATGTAATTATTAGAAGCTGTTTAGAGCAATGATGTGCAGCTAAAGTTGGAGGAAATGAGTGTAAACAGCATGTTGCTCAACGAGAGTGAGATCAGCAGCACAAAGCAGAAAAAAAACAATATTGATGAACTAAAAACCATAGAAACTGGTTATGGCACACAGCGTGTTATCACACTAGGTGTCATCCAGATAGGGGTTTTTAAAATTCATCCTGTACACAATTACTCTACCAGAAGTAAAAAATTTTCCTTTAAGTAGACAGTTCCTTATTATCTTGTAGATGTGCCTGCTTTCATTAAATGATGTTAGCAACAATGGGACTGATCTGAATGTACACTGTGTATTAAGGTGTTTAAACAAGTCATTTTTATTATCACAAAAATAAAGAACTCTGAAATAGTAATTATTGTGTGTCTAAATTCTGGGAGTGAAAATTTGTCCTCTCAATAAAAAGAAAAGTATGGAGAAAAAGCAGCACAGTAAAGAGTTTTTTTTAGTGCAGTTGCCTTATTGCCCATGTACATTATTATTATTACACAGTATTTATATAGCGCCATCATATTACGCAGTGCTGTACAAAGTCCATAGTCGTGACACTAACTGTCCCTTCAAAGGGGCCCACAATCCAATGTCCCTACCTCATAGTCATATGTCATTAATACGGTCTAAGGTCAATTTTTTTTTTTTGGGGGGGGGGGGGGGGGAGCCAATTAACCTAACTGCATGTTTTTGGAATGTGGGAGGAAACCCACGCAGACACGGGAGAACATGCAAACTCCATGCAGATAGTGCCCTGGCCAAGATTGGACTGGGATCTAGTGCTACATCATATTTTTCTTTTTGTAAATAACATGCCAACATATAATGTAGTTTTGTGCATAGAAACAAAGTTTATTACAAATTTAAGATGAAAGACAGGCCGGGCAAATAGAAGTAAAAATTCTCATCTCTGAACTGCCTAGAGTCTCCTGATGATTACTCACTTTTGGTGTCCAGCTGGGCAGCATACTTCTGGAAACCTCTCAGGCAAACCTTCTCCCCCAACAAGGTCAGGAACTCCTCAAAGGCTGGTCCAGCACTTTCATTGTTATACATCTCTTCCTCTGAGCTCTGGCCGGCTTTGCAGTAGAGGATGCCCACCTTGTGTTTCCTGCAGAGCTGGAGTCAGAATTACTCATCAGTATATGCACAGCCAGGAAGAACAGCTTATACGTCTCAACCTAAAGCTTGTCCATAGACAGACTATACAACCGTGATTGGGCTATCAACAATATGGTCAGTCACTCACTGCTAGGATTCATCAAGGTAAATGTGACAATCGGACTTGTTATAACATTTTTCATCACAGTGGAAAAACATTTCACCTAGCTTTTAGGATTAGGTACAAAGCAACCTACACAGAGTATGACTTTTAGTGATACATCATTAGCAAATTTTTTCATAGCAAACATCACCGAAAATGTCCAATAAACATTCCTACTTAGTGATGATGCTTTACTGTTCTCCTCAGTGCCAATCTGGAGTATATTTTCCTTGACTGATTTTAGGCAAAGCTGTTAACTGAATTACATAAAATACAGGTGATTGTAGAGTAGGGAAAAATTCACTATCAAATACTATTACTTTCTCCCACACGCACACCACATCATTGCTTTTTGCTATTTCTCATAACATATCATTACACAGCTTGGCATTCAAACCACAACCAAGGACAAAAACTTTCTGCCATCCTTACCCCCTGTTCATCCAGTTTTAGAAGCTGCTCGGTCACTTTGGGAGAATTCATGGCCAAGCGTAGACAGTGTATATTAAGCTCTGGAATGACGGATTCCAGGACATCCTTCAGAGGCAGCCCGCGGACAGTACCATGTTTAGCTGTGGCTGGCACAGCATCCTCATGGATCATTCCTCTCAGAGTCACCAGCTGTAAAGAAAGAAAAGACACATTGAATATTCAGGCTGTGCAGCTATAAGTAACGCAATAAAGGTAAATATTACAATAAAATATTAGTTCATAATATAAACCTTTTCTTGTGACCCAATGTATTCAGAATTAAATATTACATCAGATGATCTCAGGAATATGGTGTTAGCATGGCAAGTACCAAGATGGTAAAAATACTCCTATATGATATTCGTTTCACCTATACTCATTAAATTATTATAAAAGAATGTTCTAGCACTTCACAATAATGGGACAAATCAGTAAAGTTAAAAAAGGGATATGTTTTGACACTTGTTTCTGTTTCTATGCTCTTAACACCAAAGCACTGTACATTTTTTCAGTAAATTATTTGCCATTGTAGGTAAGTTACAGGCACTTCAAGGAACTTGCGCATATCTACAGCAACTTTCAGTGTTCCCACTCTTGCGATCTGGCAAGCCATTCTGATTTGGCAATGACAGTTCTTGCCCATTCTTAGGCTACGTACACATGTACGTGTGTGTGTGTATAGTGGCCGGCTGGCTGATCCATGAACAGCAAATGCTGAATTGCCGCAATGCAAATGAAGGGGGGAAAGAGCAGCGGGGTACTACTCGCTCGTTCTCCCTCCTCCCCTCTTCATAGAGCAGAACAAAGCTGTATGTACAGAGCTCATTCATGCATCTTTCAGTCTTTTGTCATTGGAAAAGAGTGTGAAAGATTCTTTCCAAAGACAAAAGTCTTACGTATGTACCCAGCCCTATTCTTAGGGAAGAGACAATAGGCCTAATGTAGGCCTCTCCTTTAACTGTTCAGTCACAGGTTAGGGGAAAGGCAAGAATTAGTTATATTACTTAAACCCCCCCCCCCCCAAGACACATTGAATATTCAGGCTGTGCAGCTATAAGTAACGCAATAAAGGTAAATATTACAATAAAATATTAGTTCATAATATAAACCTTTTCTTTAGAACTGTGACCCAATGTATTCAGAATTAAATATTACATCAGATGATCTCTGGAATATGGTGTTAGCATGGCAAGTACCAAGATGGTAAAAATACTCCTATATGATATTCGTTTTAACCTATACTCATTAAATTATTAAAAAAGAATGTTCTAGCACTTCACAATAATGGGACAAATCAGTAAAGTTAAAAAAAAACAAAAAATCTGTTAAAAAAGGGTGCATAAAAACAGTGAAACCTGTAATATAACTGTACAGTAGAATGCATTACATATATATGATATGAAGATTTCATTGTATTGGACTCAATAGTTATTTTGTATTGAATCCAATACAAAATTATTTGAATTTCCCGCTGCACCTCCTGCACGAACCGATGCATGCACCGTCGTCACCGGGAAACCCCGCAGAACGTTGGTGCAGTGGGGGTTTTTAATTGTTTTTAGTGACCCTGAGTGTGACTTGGAAGTAACTCTTTTTGCAAATAAAGTCCACCCCGAGTCACACTCAGGAATACAGCTAGGGGGGGTTAAAGTAACGTTCCAGGCATCATTTTTTCTTTGCTCTGGTTAGTGTTGTGCAGGGTTAGAGCCACAGTGGGCTGTTTGCATTCTTCTTTGGATCTGCTCCTACTTCCTGTCATTACAAGTGAGAGGAAGTCTACCAGGAAGTCACACCTGTAAGTGTGATCATGGGAAAAAGTTGTCTCCATTGAAGTTTTATCACCAAGTTTTGTTTCTGTGACAACTGTAAACATTTTGAGATTCACAGTCAGAGGGGAAGGAAATTATGTGATATCTTATTAACAGAGGAAAAGACAGCATAAAAGGTTACTGGGTGTTAACTCTACCCTACACTAGCAAAAACTAAAACAAAAAATGGCTGGTACTGTAACTAAAGCAGGGGCAGGATCAGTCCTGCTTTGGGAACAAGTGATACTACCGCAGCTATGGATGGCTGGCACTTTGAGAGCTGCTCAGTCTCACACACAGCATCAGGGTCTGCACATTTGACAGCTGGAGGCAGTGAGCAGTACTGGGGTCACTCACTGCAGCTCCCATTCATTCTCTGTGGGGCTGCCGCAGGGACACGCTACATGTAGCATCTCCCTCTAGGCAGCAATTCACTAGTATGAAGAAGTGGTAACCACACAGCAACTCCATGGCCAGAGTAAACATAGCCTAGAGAAAAATTAGATCACCTTCCCAGACAGTGCTGTCCAATGCATTTGTAAAAATCTCAAAACTGGATGGATAAAAAAAAAAAGTTGGAGCGTAAAAAGAACCCTTATACATAGCTAATCTTTGTAATTAGACTATTACCTGGAGCCTCATTGTTGACTTACCTCACTGGTTCTGAAGATGATCCTGTACTGGTATTGTGGTCCATGATCCTTGCTGTCTTCCAGTTTGTCTCTTTTCAGACTCACAGCGACAGGACCTAACTTTTCATCCACTCCAAAATAATTACAGTGTTCTGGAAGACAAGTTCACATGCCAATTTACATCAAAACCCATGCCAGATGAGAGTTTATTATTCAATGAACAAGAATAAAAAAAAAAAAAAAATCAGTGACCAGTAACCACCGTTGTGTTCCCACCACTTCACAATCATATTTCAACATGAAGTGAAATTATAGACTCAACGGTATCATGAACAGTAAAATACAGCTATAATGGCATCGTACGTATGTTATTGTCCTACTCACAGGCTACATAAATGTTACATAATACATAAATGTTGGGTGTGATTGTGGTATACACAAACAAATTGGAGCGTTACAGGAGAGAGCATTTTCCATTATTTCCTAAGACATTATAGAAGGTTATGACCCTGCCCCATTCTATACAAAATCCACAAAATCAATTCAAAATGATGTAAACCAATGATTACAGGTATTTGTTAAAGGGTGCCACCATGACAATTAACAATCCTAACTAGAACCTGCTAATCATTGGTTTTTCACAGTGCTGCCATTTTGGAGGATGAACCAATATTGTAAAAGACAGTCCATTAGGAGATCTATGCCTTGTAGGTATTTTTTTTTTTTTCTTCATGAGAAACTCAGGTTGTAGTCAAATAAACCGTGCAAGCAAAAGATTTCATGAATGCATTGGGCACTCCTCAATAGTGAACACTCCAAAAGAGATGGGAGTTTATTAAATGATTAATGTACTGAACTTTTAGTGTTCCACCTCAAAAAATGCCACAATCTTTAAAATGAAGATTTCACCTCCACCACCAAACACATCTATTAAAAGAAGGCTTCACTCTCCTAGTGTTTTATATACTTCATGTTACAGGGAATGGAACAGGAGAAGTCAAGACGACCTAGTCAAAGTGATCAGAGCTGAGCAGTCCAATGGCGTTCAAAACCACTAGACACCCCTAACAGAAAAACATAGGTTTCTTGTAAATGAATCCTTTAGCAGAAGTGTGTTAGACAGTCTTGTACATATAGAAAGGCGCAGTATTGCCAAGTTCCAGCTGATGAGAACAATTTTACTGTAGTTGTTACCTAAATTATTGCTAACACTGTGCTAATTACTACATCTGACAGGCATCTTTCTCTCCAGAGACATGCTGTATTCATAAAATCTATAATAGGAATGTTCCCCCATGCCTTCACAGCTATTAAGAAGCCTGCTCGATAATAAAGGGACATTATTTTAATTAGGCCAAACAGACACAAACTATCTTCTATTCAGTAAGTTAGAGCACATGTACCATAATGCTCTTTATTTTTGGCCATGCAATAGGTATTTTTAGCTCTCATTATTGGAATGAACAAGCATTATATAGCTTTAGGAATTAAGCTAACAGCCCTAAAATGTAATGGCAAATATAAAGAAAATGGGAAAATAGGTATCAATACCGTCCAGCATGTCTACAGGGAAAAAATATTTTTTATTTGCAGAGTAGCCAGAACCCCCATAAAACACAATCACTCTTACTTACTTTCTCTACCAAAAACCCTAAATACTTTGTGAAGGGGGTCAGCAAATGTAATCATGCCTTGGCCCATAAACCTATTAATGACACCGGCCTACACTAAGCTAAGCAGTTTATTAAAAGTGAAGATACTTAGAAGAAAGGAACGGTTATGATGGGAATCATTTTCCTACAGCTGACTTTTTACAAATATGATGGATTCTCCAGGCAGTCTTACAATCTGTAACAGATGATCGCAGGAACTACTAAAGCTTCATTCTGCAATACAGCATATGTCGCTCAGGATGCACACCTGTTTCTTTTATGGAATATCTGCTTTGCGAGCTTCCTTAAAAAAAACTCCAAAAATAAAAATACTTGTAAAAGGAAATTTCCTGATATTATTATACACAGCATTGCTGCATAAGCAATTTGGTAGTTAACATCTCCAATATTGTTCACGTCTATTCAGATATTTCTTTTCACTGCAACTATGGCAACAGTACAAAATTAGTATTCCAGGATTTCCCAGAATCCTCATCTTCCTGTAATGTTAAAGCCTAACTCCAGCTTAAAGTAAAAAATGAAAGCCTTGCATTAGTCAAACTAAAAAAGCAGCTCTTCCTGTTATACTCATCTATTTTTAAGTACTGCTGTTGTTCATTTTACCCATTTCCTGTGAGTCTCTGGCATTAAGGAAGGACCTGGCCCCTAGGGCACTTCATAAAGACCATGGGCTCATAAAAAAGAAACACGCCAAAAAGTACAAAAGAGGATCCATGTTGACACAAGACTAAACTCTTTGAAAAAAATTATTATATATAATATATATATTATTATATATTAATATAAAAAAAAGTTATAAAAGTAATCTAACAAGTTTCTAAGTTTGCTGATCTTTAACCTATATGTGGAAATTTAAAGTCATGTCTGGATTACAGCATTTCCAATGATAGTACTTGGACAGTTTTATTATGGCCAGAGGGATAACCTCAATCAAAACAAATTCAGGCACCTGTGCTGGCACGTCCTATTGGAATATAAGCACTTGCGCCGGCACGCCCTATTTAAATATAGCCACCTGTGCTGGCACGCTCCTTTGGAATATAGGCACCTGCTTTGGCACGCCCTATTTAAATATGGGTACCTGTGCTGGCACGCCCTATTTAAATATGGGTACCTGTGCTGGCACGCCCTATTTAAATATGGGCACCTGCTCTAGCACCCTTTATTTGAATATAGGTACCTGCGCTGGCACGGCCAATTTAAATATAGGCACCTGCGCTGGCAAGCTATATTGGAATATAAGCACCTGCGCAGGCATGCCCTATTTAAATATGAGCACCTGCGCTTGGCACCCCTTTTTTGAATATAGGCACCTGCGCTTGGCACCCCTTTTTTGAAAATAGGCACCTGCGCTTGGCACCCCTTTTTTGAATATAGGCACCTGCACTGGCATCCCTTTTTTGAATATAGGCACCTGCTCTGGCATGCTCCATTTAAATATGGGCACCTGTGCTGACGCCCCCTATTTAAATATAGGCACCTGCGCTGGCTCGCTCATCTTAAATACAGACAACTGCGCTGGCATGCTCATCTTAAATATAGGCACCTTCATTTGGCTCACATATTTCTATACTGGTACAAAGATTTTTGTTTTCAGTTATGTGACTGGAATATTCAGATTTCATTGGACTCCGCTAACAATAATTGACATTTTTTTTATTATAAGGATCATTATATCTTGGTGTATTAGATTTGTTAGTTGAACTGTACATTTCTTGTAATATTTTGGCTAATATTTTAATAGCAGGAAACTAAACTTCTAAGGATATCTTAAGTTGGCTGCATACCGTAAGACATAAATGTCAATCAACTTAGGTGTAAGCACATTTGGTATCATCCTTAGTATAATTAGGGAGGTTAAAGCCCAATGGAAATATAATGCAGTCAGGATGCATTTATATCAATAAATACTTTTTGAACTGCTAAGTGCTGCAGTAAAAGGTATTTTGTGTGACTAATAGGAGACTATGACTCTCACATACAATAAAGCGGCCTGACTCTCCAGTGGTCAGACATCCCACCCACCAAACACTACTCTAATGGACAAGTCTCTCTTGCTGACCAGATATCTTGAATGGACAAGCTTTATGTAAAAATGTCTCCACCTGACTCCCAGCTCCTGCTGGTAACACAGAATTTATTCATTGCTTTAGTAAAAAGCTTCACTTGGCCTTTCAGAGCTTCTTTCAGAACTGGGCACTGGATGTAAACTCTGTAAACTTCATTCTATTCAAGCTTTGCAAAGGACACATCTAAAACTGTATTATAGAACCGATGCAAACTTATGTTTTAAAAATGTTTTTACCAAACCGCATTTAGTGATTTGGTACTAGTTTGCACTCATTTGTATAGCGAATGGAAACCATAGAAACAACAAAAAAAAACCATTAGAGTGATATGGAGAAACACAAAACCTCCCACACAATAGAGCCTTCTCCAAAAAGAAGGTGATTTACCGGTCTTTTCCTCTCTCATCACAGATCCAGCAAATATGGGTTTATTCCTCAATTTAGAATAATGAGAGGAGCCATGCAAATCATTTCTTGATGCCTCTTTGTGGTCAAATTAATTTCTAGAACAAGTGGTATATACTGGGATATAGCATTATTAGGCTGCATGTGGAGCATAAAACAATAGTTTGCAGTTGTCCATAAAGCGGCACAATTTTTTCCCCCCATTTGGCCACCTCACTGTAATGCGTCTAGCATTGTTTAGCACTTAATGGTGTATTCTACAGGTTGAATATTCTTTATTCCTACTAGGGGGGTAAAGGAAGGCACCCATTTAGAGTAATTGAGACATGTCTGTACAGCACGGCAGTAAACTGGCTAAAACTGCAGAGTACCAGACTCATTCCATATGAAAAAAATGATATCTTTGTATGCAAGATTTACATGATTGAAAATATTAAACTTGCTAAGGAAAAGTTTAAATAGTCTTCATATTCTTAAACCTAATATACACAAGCATTGATATTTTACCTTTACTGTGGAAATATTCTTGATAATATTGAGCACCTAAATCTACATGCTCAATGCTGTACTGTTTTAATCTCCCTTGGGTCTTCTGTATTTCCTTGGAGACCTCCAAGACAGATATGCTGGCATTTGTACAGTACATGGAAAGAGATGGCTCCAGAAAGCCTCCTTCACTTCCATTTGGGGACCCTGCAGATGCTCTAGAAAAGCTCACATTTCGTTCAGACATTCCCCCTGTCTCATTACGGAAATGTGGACAGCTGAGGAGAAGGTCATTGCTGTTGTTGTCGCCCAGATCATGCTCCAGGTTCTCTTTAAAGTTCAGGTCTTCTGTGCTGGTGAAATTGGGGTCCATGTTGCCTAGTCCAAAGGCTTTAGAGACTGCTAGGGACACAGCTGATGCAGCAGAAGCCCCTGTGGTGGTGTTCCGTCTTTGGGCAACATAGTTCCGGTTGGCTGCTACTTCATTAAGATCAAATAGCATACTCTGCACATCATAATGAGCAAAAGTCTTTGGGCTAATCCATTGCTTTGAGTTTTCATCTGTCTCCACAAATGATTTACCCAACTCATTTTCACTCCTGTTGTTTCTTAGCTTGCGAAATATAGAGGAGTCATTGGATTCCCCTTTGGCATTTCGTTTTTTCTGTTTATCCTTTAAAGTCCCATCATCTCTCTGAAATTGCCCATTGCGGAGGTCTGTTCTGGAGGTTCCTACCAAGTGGAGATTAGAAGCTGTGCTCGAGTCATCAAGGAGATGGCCACTACCTCGACTAGGTGATTCGTTGCCTTTGTCGTGCTTTTCATTTCTGAGATCTTTAAGCATGTCGTACAAACTCTGTTCGGAAACCCCTTGCACATTGATGGAAGAAGTGCTGCCATACTCTCTGAACAGTGGCATTCCATTGCTGTATTTTGACCCTCTGGGCTCCATAGAAATATCCACATCACACTCGCTGAGAGTTGTCTCACTGTTGCTTCGGTTCCGAAGAGTAATAAACGTCCTGCCTGGTGATCGAGGCCATCCATCTTGGAATTCGACATCTTTGGATCTCTTTCTTGGCAACCTGTGAAGAGCCCTAAATCGTGGGGAACCACCATTACTTTGAAAATGTTGTCCATTTGGGAAGCCTCTTTGCAGGTGGAAATCCTTTGACCCTTCCATTTCCCTTGATGGGCTAGGAGTTATTGTCTCTTTCTGTGTATCCTTTTTGGGAGGCCAGTCAGCGATCCTGGCTCGAACCCCCATTTTTGGCATTGCTGGGGTAATAGAGCTGAACCTGGATCCCTCTGAGGCATGTTGCATACCATTGCTGCTTTGCCCCCAAAAGCCCTGGGAATAATAGTCCGTACCCCGAACAATATCATTAGCTTTCATGGATGTGCCCCCGGCCTCAACTCCTTCATTTTGATAGGATCTGTAGCTTGTCATGCTCCAATACAGACATTAATATTCACATTGAGCAAAAATGTGTCACAGTTCTTTGTAATGCCAGAGTGCAAAACCATTATTGGGGCCTGGAATTGGAAACTTTATGGACAGTGGAGCTCACAGAGTGGCTTCTAGTGCTAACATTCATGTCAGTGTGGAAGGCGATTCATTTCAGAGGTACCTGAAAAACACAAGATATCGTACAACAATGAATCTAGTTGCAGGGAAACAACACAATACATGAAGATGTCAGGAAAAACATATATCAAATATATGAATACAAAAATTGTCATGTTATAAAGTATCCTAAAATCAAGTTGCAAACTTCTGAATGGTCATCCTGATCCTTCACCTCACAATATATTGATGTATTTACCTAGAACAAGTGAACCACATTGTGCAGGGAGGTCGCAGTTGTGCTACACAGAGTAAAAATGGCAACGCACCATTGCTAACCTTGCGAAAGAAACTCCAACTTTGATACAATAAAATATTGCTAATTAGATTGCACAGCCTTGGGTAGCAAACTTCTCATGCAGGGCCATGCTTGAACTCTCGGTGCATAGGAGAGCAGAGCACATGTGTCGTCCCAGCCTGGACAATTTTTATAAGTAGCAATGTAATCTAGTCGTCAATTTAAAACTAGATTGGGAAGAGCTTTGTACAAGTCCGGGTTGGGGTGAGGATGTGACAATAACATTGGCATAGTTACATTTTGAAGGGAAGCATTACAGGTAGCAGTGCAGCAAAAACCTGTAACACAACAATAACCATAAAGATTTTCTTCAGAAACCATAAATTACATGGAGACAGGCCTTGTTAATAAACCATGAATTAGACTGGAATGGGACTCTTTAATAAAACAAAACTAGTACTGAAATGAAGCTCATGAATCATACACGAAGATGGGATGGATCTTAGAGACATTTAAAATGATAATAGAATGCGTCTCATTCATAAATCATAAATGGGATGAACACATTCCTAACCTATATATGGCAATGAAAGATTACTTTCACCATAAAACAAAATAGCCAAATTTGGGCAGACTAGCTAAAAGGGTTGAGATATATTTCTAAAAATATACAGAAAACCAGTCATAACTTGGCTGACACAAAAGTATGAATATTCATTATTATGGTTGCGCAGGCTTACAGACTTTTAAAAATATTATAATATAATCATTTATTAAACTTTGGTTACTCTACAATCAGAGTGTATCCCAACTGTTGCCATATATCACTTGCCTGACCTCACACGTTTCCCAGCTTTGGATTTGCATAGGAGCCTGTGTCAATGGGCTTTTGTTTGCTTGAAAAAGGTTTTCTACTGGAATGCAAAACTTGAATGAAGCAGGTCAAATGCAGGTCACATCCTTGATAAACAATGCAAGGAATCCTGGGACAAGCAGCTTTCTTATTATGGAAGGAAGCTGATATTGTAGCCACTCTGCTGCCCTCTAGTGTTCAGCCAGCAATGTTAACACCCACAGCACCCTTCCACACAGCTTGATTGCAAAAACAAACACTTTTGCAAAATTAGAATAAATTGTTAAAAAAATATTAATTGTTTTTAATTCTTAATATGAGGACCATGACTCAGACAGCCTTTAATTAGTCCAACCATTCCAACAGTGCAGTTATAAGTAAATGTAGAGGAGTATATTAGGTAGCATTTTTATGTCTCTGGGATATCAGAAGCTATATCTCCAGAAACCAGCTTTGCTTCTTTTAAGTACTGAGACTTCTACAATAAATACCATGTTAAATAATCTTATTCATATGAAGAATTCTTTTTTTTTACATCTACACATCTTTAATTTTTTTATACATGATATAATGCAGCAAATTAAACACAGGACACGAGTAGAATGCATAAAATGGTGCACTAGACAGTACACATAACTTATTAGGATAACAATGTGTAGCCCAAGGCAACAAAAACAATGTAGCCTCAGAGATACTGACAGCAATTTCATTTATCTAATGTGCACCCAGCAAAAACTTCATAGCCATCATTCTCTTTCTTGCTTTACTATTTAGAAATGTCTAACCTGAAGCAAGCATATCTAAAGCAGGTGCTTGAAGTTGGAATAAATGATATGTACATGGTAAATTGAAGGTAAGTAACACACCAAATGGTTAAAGTGGAATTTTGGCAATTTAAGCTGAAGGTTATTGTAGAAAAGGACGGGTGATGTCCATTCTGCAATAACTGCTCTTACCTGTCCAATACTGCCCAGCTGTCAAATTTTGCTGAGCTGCGCATGCTTTGGTTGCCAGGGAAATCAGACAAGCCTGTGCGGGAGATTCGTCATCCTCATCATCATCATCTTCAGGAATAAAAGAAGGAAGGTGGCAGCATCCTGTGACAGAACAGGGATAGCGAGTTTCATGCAGTGTCACTTTAAGGAATGCTATGAATGATAGATATGGAGCTTGTACCTTCAAATACAGGTCAGCAATAGGAGCACCTATACTCCCTACATATTACATAACATATTAACAGGAAACATTACAGAGCTACTCACCAGCGTCATCAAGCAGCAATGAGATGATTTGACTGTAGGTTTCTGTATTCAAGGCAGGCAGGTAAGCAGCAACATTAAGAAATTCTTGTCTGAAAAAGAAAACAATTTAGTTAGTTGAAAGGCAACCCTCTATTTCTACTGTTATCTAAACTACTAAATATGTATGAAGGACAATTAGGTGGACCTGGCAAGTTAAATTTGTTCTTTTACCATTTAGGAAGCTTGCATTTGGGATATCAACAATACAGTTCATATATTACACACTTGTATGGTTTAATATATCTGACCCAAGAGCCATAAATTACTGCACTACATTCATGTAATCCCTCTAGTTGCTCTAATCTTTACATCATAGAACTGGGCTACATTTTGCATGCCATGGGAAGCCTAGAACACAGACATTTTCTGGGTTAACATGCTAGTAGGTTATGGGAAGTAACAAACACAGCTACAAGTTTCTCAGACAGTATCAAAAGCATTTGGGGGTCTGGATACTGCTAGAGATCCTAACATCAACTAATGTTCCAGTGTTAATCTGTCCTAATAACACCGCTACATGTGTTCCTGATAAGTGACAAAACATATTGAAGGACATCCTCCAGTTTACAACCATTCGCACATCCAACTAATACAACTGCCAAGAGGATCCGGTGTTTGATGATATGAGAGCTGGCCACTAATTAACCTAATCTAACTGGGGAGAGGATTGCAGGGGTATGGTAAGTGGTTAATGAAATGTGAACTGGCACATTGCCCTTGTTAAGTAAATATGCTAACAACAGTGGGCACAAAGTTTTGTTAGGGTGTGACCATTAGGCATTGATACCAGAATCCTTGCAATAGGCCTCAGGCTGGTCATACAAATATTATTATTATTATTATATTATTAATATTAGATAACCTGCTGTCATTCTGGAAAATATTATTTCTTCTGAAAGCAAAAAAACGTGTCTATCGATCCTTAATAAACCTAGAGTTAATAATGTCACCAAGCTTGCATTTTGTACCCAGAAACTTTTACACTCCAATCCAAAAATGGTTGACATTCCAGAATGTATTCAAATGATAGTGGCAAAGGCATTATTTGGAGAGGAAGTGTTTCACAAAGTAAAAAAAAAAATTGTTACACTAAAAGAATGATATTTTGTGTATATGATAAGTATCAAACTATGAATTCACATACAGTGTGACAGCAAAGGTATATAAAAAGTTACGCCGGTAAATTCTTACAGTTCTTTGCTATATTACTGCAGATTCTTGCAATGATGCTTTGCATTAGCCCTCAGGATACAAACAATGACTCAATTTACCTAAAAGAAACTGATAAACGTTTAGTGTAAACCAAAAATAAAAGATCATAAACTAAAAGTCACATAGCCTAATACAAACCACTGAATAACACAAGACATTGAAACAAAGTTTGTGAATTTTGCACTCCTAACTTCTGAGTTTGAAAATTTGACTGATACAATAATCTTTCAAAGTTATTTCAAGCCACAGTAGTTCAACAGATGAAGCTACTCCATGTAATTATGTGCTGTACACATATATATTTTACATGTACACACAAACTATGCATACACACTGTTGGCTGGCCTAAGTAAACAGAAACTAAACTGTAACGTGCAGTTTCTGGTAGCTACAGCACTGGCAGACAGGAGTGTGATGAGTAAATATCCAGGACACAATGGACTCTTCACATAAAGTTCTAAAAGAAGAAATGGCTGTGTTATCCCTGGAGAATTAATTTTTCTCACAAATGATGACAACATAAAAATTAATGGCCAACAGTTGTACACACAATACCAGGCCAATATTAAAGTAGGCCTAAAGTGCTCATAAAATATTAAATTCACTAATTACCTTTTACTGCAGTCTTCTCCCCAGGACCTTTTAGCCGGGTCCACCACCTGGCACTTTTCAGTAACCACCTGGCTGTTTTTGGGTGGCTACTGAAGAGTTTAGTCACAATACAGGGCTGCTACCCACCTACAATTTCTTCCCACCCGGCTAAAAAAAAAAAAAAATCAGGGTTGAACACTACTGGTTCAATGGAAATTACCATTGTAGCACAAAAGTTTACCATTTGCTCCAAGATGCTAAACGCAGTGACATACAGTGCCCACCCACAGTACCTTGGAAATTGATAATGGGGTTCCAGCCAAACCAGCCTAAATGCTCATGCAAAGGCAGTCAAGGTCAGTGTCCAACCTGAGCAATGATCCTTCCCTTCAGCAAAGGCCATGCATTGTAAAGCTACACCAGATGGATGCTGGCATTTTACAAAGGTAAATGTTTCAACTTAGAATGAAAGTGATATTAGAATTCCACTTTGCAAAATACAGGATCAGGTAGGTCACCATATCATTAAAAAAATATAGAATTCTATCTGTGGTGGCTGCCTGTGTGTCAGGCAGCTCAATATGCATTCCTAAAAAAAAAAAATAGATAACCTTAAGATAAAATCGCACCTGTAATTTAGAGAGGCCACAGCTAGAAGATTGGCCAAGAGGTAAAACCTTAAGAGACCACTGACATGGAAGGGGGAAGCAGAAAAATAGGGTAATTGTTTCTTAATCCTTAGCCTCTAAGTTGAATAATCGTTAAAGAGGAATTAAATTTTCAATACTCACCTTTTTTCGTTCCCTTTCAGGACGTCACTATTGTCTTTCATCTCTTCTTGGAGACAATCCTAAGCAATTTTGATTGGTTGGGCCATTAGGATGTGGGCTATGTACACGTCAGATGATTCTCGTATGATATCAGCCCTGAGGCAATTATCGGATGAGAATCTGGCATGTGTACAAGCCCTAGTCCTCAGCACGACTGTCCTGGCGGATCCAGGGACAAGGATTGATCGTAAAGAAAGTGAAGGGGAAAAAGCGCAGCGCGCGTTGCAGCTCTATTGTTCTCCCCTCTCCATAGAGCAGCGCTGTATGTTCATGCATCGTGCAGTCGTTTGTCGTTGGAAAGGATCTTTCACAATCCTTTCCAACGATTGCACGATGCATGAACATACAGCGCCGCTCTGCTCTACGTGCACTTGTGTACGTAGCCTAACTCCCACGCAGGCATACGGGAGTTCATTTATTACCAGAATGCGCAGGGGAAGCTGGGATTGCCAGGTATTCTGGCAACCAAAGCTGAAGCAGCACATGTACAGCTCAGCTTTTTGCAGGTACCTGGAGCAATCAGGCAGGAAGGAGTGATTATTACAGAAGGGACACTGCCTGTCTCTTTTTGCAACAATGACCTGCCTTGATCATGCATTTTTAACTTTAGTTCCGCTTTATGCCAGGCAAAGCAAAAGGACTGCAATTGAATAGTTTATATAATGAATGAATGAAGTTCAACTTTATGTTGATATCCCCCCCCCTCCTATTGTGTACTATGCTCTCACACCCCTTTTTAGGATTGGCTTCTCCTTAGTCATTGTTTGTATTTGTCTATCATTTGCAACCCCGATTTATTGTACTGCGTAATATTTGGGTGCTTCAAAAAATAGATTATTATTATTAAGGGTATTAATATTGTTTATGACTCTTTAAAAATCTAAACCCCTAGTGCCCAACCTGCTGCCTTTAAAACATGAAGTCCCCAACTCCATCAGCCAGTGCTAGGGGTAGCAATCTCCGACAACATGTTTCCAGTTTGCCTGTCTTCTTTAGTATGTCGACAGCTACTCCATAAAATAGATTCAAATGTGTAACTTGAGGATGCATACATGTATTCTGTAGTTTAACTTACTGAATAAATATGTGCGATATATTCACATATCACCATATGGAGATGATGTGACTATACTATAGGACAAAATTTGCCTTTTATGATGGCATACTATGATAAATCTACCCCAACCACTCTTAACTAGCACTGTTGGTTTACCTTACAACAGGTGCGGACATCTTCACCGTTTTCCCCCTTCCTTGTATATTGAACCCTGGCTCCACCCTTCTGCAGCTGGCTCCAAGCCCACACAGCCAGCTGCTCCCTTTAAATGAAAGGGAAGTTTTATAACTGGTTGTAATGAGGGAGCGGTGGATGTGTAATCCTAGACTTTGCTCCTATGAGGGATTCTGTATGGAACACTAACTCTTTCAGAGCCAGCTGTGCATGAAGCCATTGAACTCTGCACAAGGGTGGAGAGTCACGTCTGAGATCCACACTACCTTCCATACTGCTCAGACGTGGGCGTAGTAATCAATCTATTTAATGACTGAAGTTTGGAAAGAGTACATTTATGAGAGCTGGCTAGACATTTTACTCAGATAAAACTCTAAATGAATAGCTGTTATCAGGTAATTACAGGAAATGAATGAGGGACGAGTAGGAAATGGTCAGCAAAATAAAGAAACAAACATACATCATTTAGAAAGAACTTGGCCTTATTAAAAAGCTGGATATATTGTTTAAAAAAAAAAAAAAAGAAGGCGCTGAAATAGTTTATTATAGACAAAAGCTTTGCTTACTAATCTTGTAACAGTAGAGTGGCAAATACGCATTTTTGAACCTGGCAGCTTCATATGTGTTGTCACATGCGCCAGCAATTGTAGAAATTGGAGTCTATGTAGACCTAGGCAGGCATCTTCAAGGGTCAATCCACCAAATACTGATAAATAGGGTTATAATAAATACTGCTAGGATTTAATCACAAGCTGCTGGTCCAGATGGTCTGATGCCTCCTAATATAGAAAAAGTCCAAATTCTGCTCCATAGTAATAATTCCTCAGTTCATAATGAGACAATAGGTGAATTGAGATATGAATCCTGCGCAAGCTCTTCACCAGAGCTCAACAAGATATAAAATAGTAGTGAAATATTCAACTGACCCTATTGAAAAAAAAAAAAAAAATTATCAGATTTGGGTGGCCTGACAAAAACCGTACACAGCTTTATACAGCGAGCATGTAAGTAGAGCTGTTAGCTATCCCAGTCAGGGGTCCCATATAATAATAGAGCGTCATAGTTCAATTCTCCAAAACTGGTGTTAGTTCCGGAGCAAAGCACAACTGAGAACCAGAATATAATTACGTGTCAGCCCTGAATGTAACCCCACTGCAAGGCGTCTATTTATAAAGCAGCGAGTTTGACATTCATTGAAGCATTACCTGGTGGAGAACCAACTATGGTTATTGAAACACTTGGATATGGAAGATTCTCCAACTAGGTAATGTTTCGGTGAATGACACAGTGGAAGATCCCCTTGCTACTTTGGAGCTGTGTCTGACGATTGGTAAATAAATTTTGTCTCTTCCTCCAGATCAGGAGTCGGAAAACTTTTTAGACTACTAGCCCATTTCAGAAGATCAAGAAGACACACTAGGTCAGAAGAAACAAGGAAAGGTTTTTTCCAACCGTGACTGGAAGCAAGCAGCCTCAGTCTTCCGCTCATCGGGGGTTAGGTCTCTGTACGTGTGCACCTGCTTGGCATCGTAATGCCCCTTGAGATTCGACCGCTTGAAAGTGTTGTTGGTGTCATTGCACACTAAACACAGGGGTTTGTTGCCGCGTTGGACGAAAAATAATTTGTCAGTCCTTTTGGGTTTGAAGACAGGACGTTCAAGGTGAACCTTCCGGAGACTGGTAGCTGCGCGTTGCTTCTGCTCTTTAGGCATAGTAATTGGGGTTACTGTGTGGGAACTCGATGATATTGATGTAGTGGGAATTCACGATAACGCAACAATTCAATTAGGCCGGATCCAACAATAAATAACTATGAGGGCGTTAGGCCGGACTGGAATACTGGCTAGGCCGTATCCGGTCTAGAGCCCGGAGTTTGCCTACCTTTGCTCCAGATAGTTTTTCGTCTGAATAAGGTATCATATAGTAGTTACACAAAATGTTCGTAACCGTGTCTGAATAATTAAAGTCCTTATACCCAACACGTTTTGGCTTACTTAGCCAAATACATATATTACAGTACCACATTATTATATGGACAGGTCCTTGGTAATTATACCGAAGTCAATGAACCAATAAAACATACTAGCCTTCTTCAGTGAAACAAACTCAAGGCTTGTACAAATGTTTAGATGAAGGTTGTTGAAAACAAATGATGCCCAACTCATCGTTTTATGATCAAACTTGTGACAATAACAATGAATGAGGATTCTTGGTTGAAACATGAATGGTCATCATGGAGGATTTATTCATCCGATGACCTGTTATTTGTCGTATGTACAGTGAGTAAATGATTTCTTAAGGACGCATGCACTTGTTCTTTTCTATAAACAAAAAGAAATTTCCGTACATCTCATCTCATCCACATATCACTACAATCTCTTACATCTGATATCCCAAGTCTGTATACTTTTCTGGGATGGTCTGTGAACCCTAGTATCATATTAGCGCTTATGTACCCCTATTGAAGAGTTGATAGAGAACATGTGTATCGTGTTACTCTTTTATTTAACACATCTTTTTTTTTTTTTTTTGTACATAACTTCATGCTGCCTATACACTACACACATGGACTGGACAAACTCTTTAGGCTCTACAAAAACTATACAAAATGAGAACAAACCAAACTTGTATCCATTCAAATGATCCCTTGTACTAAAGATTTCTGGCGGATTTGAAAATGAATACATATTGTATAGTACAATCAATTTGTATTCTGTCTGGAATCAGAACCAAAGCATGTTTTTTTACCCCAACTTTTTGTGTGTTTAATATCATCTTACAGAAGCAAATGGAATCTCCACAAGAGCCTTGGAAGTTTGGTTTCTTTGTTCCACGGCTCATTTAGCTCACATTCATCCTGTCAAACAAGATGCCCCCATGCTGTTTCCTATTTATTCAGTATGTCACTTTTCTAGCTATCGTTTGGCGGATTGGGCTGTACATTGTATGCTACGTATGTTGGCCTAAGAAGAACACACAAATGTTTTCTGACATCTGCCAGAAACATTGTTTTATTTCATTTCTATGAGACGTGTGTACTTTATTCTAGCCGTCAATATCAAGTGTCTTTAAAGTTTCTCACACTGTTTATGAATGCATTCATCTACTTGGCTTTTTTTTAATGAATTTGCAAGCATTTTTGTGCATTTTACTTATATTTACTACATTATATATTGTCTTAAGATTACTGATTGATCTTACATTTTTTTTGCATATTGTGTAAGAAAAAATCAAACAGATCCCAGTGCTACTCTGCCAGTGATTAATATCTATTTCCTTCCAAACAAGTCATTTCTGCTACCTGCTTGGAGCTTCCACTACTACTACTTTCAATAAGATCACATTGGTAGTCGTTACAGTATTATGCAGCTGAAAGTAACCTGATCATCTGTATATAAGGGAATCTGATTAGCTTCCTGCCTAAATAAACCCCTGCATCCAGAAGAAACTTTTCAATCTGCAGTTTATATTAAGCTGTATGCTCATCCAGGTGCTTAAACGCCACCCCCGCTTCGCCTCAATACAGAAATAAAGCAAAGATGTTTTGTATAGGTATATTATTCTGGAATGAATTATTGCACATGTACCTGGAAGTTGGGGGCAAAGAGATTTTATATATATATATATATATATATATATATATATATATATATCCTTTTTATTCTGTGATTCTACAGGAAAGTGAATCATTCTCAAGTGCAGCATATTAAAACTTCCGGTATTTGTAAGCTGCTGCTCATCACGGTGGTCCGCAGGGACTTAGGGAGTCCCCTTGGAATGGAGGAATCTGTTACTCACTGATGAGACTGCATGACTAGACTTTATTCAGGAGATGAGAAAAGCAACTTCCTGTATACCAATCTGATCACATCCTCTCCCTGCTGACCGAGGCATCCAACAAGTCTATGGAAATATTCACAAACTAGGAACAAAAGCACTAGTCAGATTTACTAGGATGTAAATATCAATATCAATTATCTTTGAATAGGGAAGAGTTAAAATTTCTGTCTTTTTTCCCAACTGGATGGGATCTAACCGACCGCAGGTATTGAAACTGAGAGTACAAATGTCATTAGGGACAGCCAAAAAACACACTGACTGAGGTTCTAACCCCTCCGCCCTATACTTTAAATTATTATAACTTGTATTTATATAGCACTGACATATTACGCAGCGCTGTACAAAGTCCATAGTCCCATTACTGTCGATCACAATCTAATGTCCTTACCACAGTCATTCATTATTATCACAGTCTAAGGGCGGTTTACAAATACCCTAACTGCATGTGTATGGGATGTGGGATAAAATCTGAGTGTCCAAAGGAAACCCATGCAAACACAGGAAGTACATTGAAACTCCTTGCAGATAATGCCCTGGCTGAGATAGAACCTAGCACTGCAAGATGTGAAAGTGCTAATCACTGAGCAAATTGTGACTAAACTTGTTTGTTTTTGGAGAGTTTCCATCACTTCCAGGCCTGACAAGAAATAAAGAAATATCTCCTCAACACAGACAAGCAGATGGCAAAGCCCTGACAAAAGCTCTAGTCCTAACTCTGATCTAATAAAAACAAAATGCATTTTTGTTAGCGTTGGGCTTTAACAATACTATAAATGCCAAATTATGCAAAACAAAAAAAAAAATCTATTAAAAGGAATTTTGCAAACTCTATTTGAATATAAACTGATAAATGTCATAAAAGGTAAACTTACTTTATGAGACTTCCTGGAAATCCCAGTATAATATAGATTTAAGGAAGGTTCAGACGTGCTTCAGGACTGAGCCATTCTATGTGGCTCCCAGCGGGTCACTAGCACAGTAGTACTGGCTTTTAAATAACCAATGTCGGCACATTTGACCGCTCGTGGCGGTCGATAATGTTGGCACTGCCTCCCCCATTCATTCTCTATAAGTGAGCCACTCAGGAAAACCGTTTCCCCAGATGTAACGGTTCTCTGGCATGAGGAAATGGTAAACGAACTGCAATCTCATAGCCTTTTACTCAAAAACAAGCACTATTAAATGGAAACAATTCTTGTATTGTTAAAGAAAGGTTGTATTTGTAAATATTAAATACAAGAATGTGTCAATAAAACATACTATATGAGCTCATGGGGCTCATTATTACTATGTGTGAATACTGTTTTGTACTGTGAATCACTGTATATTTATTCAGCTTGTGTTTTAAGATTGTGAGCGAGTCTTCATTCATATGTACAATTCTAGTGCGACATGTTTTACAAAACAGACACTGACATAAATACATAAATTCTCCTTAATTATTCAATGTCTAATAAATTCATTCAGGTCCATTTTTACTCTCACCATCTGTGTAGTCCCTGTGCCTCCAGAAACAAAGCTGGATAGATGGCTTAGGTAAGGGAAAGTGAATGCTCCTCACCTGGCAGGCAAACCAAGGTGGCATGGTCTGGGGACACCAGTGAATAAGAAAGACATTCAATAACCTATTCTCCATATTTTTAAGGAGGAAAGCAAAAAGGGGTTCACAGATTTCTAAATAACCATAAAAGCAGCTATGGACTTTTAGCAAACCAAGTGCCTGTGCAGGTAAACAGGCTTCTATATGCATTTCAAAGCCAAATTCAATTTAATTAGAGAGTATTAAGTATCCAGGCAATAACAAATTAGACAATTGGTATAATTTGATAATCTGTCAGATGAATGGAAGGACAGATGGACACCCGTATAAAATATCCTTGTTTAGATAAAGCCAATAAAAAAATTGAAGGTCATCTCTGCAGACAGGAGATATGTCCGGAAACACAATGGGTTATTAGAAGATTACTCACTACAATATACATATGAATAGGGACAACATGTCTGACATTATACACAACACCCACATAGTGCAGCTCCTGGGTTGATGGAGGAATCCAGTGAACAAAAAAAGAAGACGCTATCCAGTGAACACAGAGCAGAAGGCTGTTTGAGATGCAAGTGGTTCCTTTACAGCAGACAGGGATTTCTCTCCAGTTTAATAACATCAGAGCTGTGTAACAAAACGTCCATTAAGTGAGGAGCGTGAGGAGATGATGAATGATCTGTAAAGGAGCACTATAGCTGAATGCTGAGTGTTCTCCAGGTAGTAAATAAACTCTGCTGCTGGAATTACCAGAAAATTAAAAGCCAGACGTGTTCTGGAAGCATGTACTACTTGAAATTATTAGCCCCTTTGAAACTAACAGCAAATGATCCCACTCATTACTCTATGTAACCTCTTCTTATAATTCTACCAATTTCCCTGTATTCTTCAATGGATCAGGACAAGTTCTCAGAGTCCCGGGAGATGTGCATATAAGTTTGGAGGCATTTTTTCTTACCATGTGCATTGCTTAGCACAGGCCCGATGCAAAAAGCCCAACTCCACTGTTGCCAGTAGGCTTATTTTACAGCAATTTGTCGATTTATTCAGCTGTTTGTGAATATGAAACACAACGCATTTAAATAGCCCATGTCACATAGTTGGTATTTAAACCTCAGATATTAAGGGACTGGTGTTCTTTGCTTTTTTTGCATAAGGATTTATTATTTAATTTTAGTAGGTTAAAAAAGTCAACCTTTACAATGGGTAAACGATACATGATGGTATTGTCTCAATTTTATTGTCAGTGTCCACTACAGTAGTCTATAAAAGAAGACTATGATCAGCCATAGTATGTAAGACTGTATTCTTTTCTCACCAGAAAAACTAAAGTTTCCTCAATGAACCTAAAAAAATTAAACGTATGTGCTTTGGGCTAACGATCAACACTTTTTTTTCTTTTTGCAAATAAACCAACCAGGCTTCTTTGCAGCAGAAGCAATCGGTAGACATAGCCTCATACTGCGGGGAAGAAGCGTTATCAGGTAATGACGTACATCTGTCTTCTATGACAAGTACACAAGGGTAAAAAACACACAGCAAGAGGATGAAAACAGCTGACTATGAACAAAATCTATTTTTTACTTAAACTCACTATAATAATAATAAAAAAAAAAAAAAACATCTGGCAAAAAAAAAATCTCCAGAAAACTTTGCTGTTAAAATGAATGAACAGTTACTCCTACAACAAAAAAAAAACCCACAATTTATTCTCTAACTTAAAAAGAAAACGGACATGCTTTAATTTGACAGCGTTAGTATATTTACAAACATGCAAATGAACATAAAATGAATTTTCATACAATTTAGAAAAGCTTGCAAATCAAGCCAGTAATAAAACATAAGACTAAAAGTAAATAACTGCATCAGGTCACAAAATATCTACAAGGTTGGGTGCAAAATGGGCAGTTTTTTGCAGGTGTGATCACCAATAAAAATTGCCTTTAACTGGTTACTACACCCTATTGTTCCATATATGAAATGGCTGGGTAATTATTGGCAATGATTGTTCCAGGAAAAATCCCCCATGAGCACCCAGACTTAGGATGGTATGGGTACCAAGAGCTCTCCTAATGCAAATAGCAGATGGCACGAGATCAGAACAGACATATGAAGCCTTGAGTGAAGTGAGTGCGATAAAGAAGGTCCTGCATTTAAAGGATCATTTCTTCCAATAGTATTACCTTAGTTAAAGGTAGTGCCTGGTAGGCAGAAACCCCTAATGACTTTTTTAATATCTTGGGAATTATAACAGCACAATCTGCCACCATTTATTATAAAATGCAAATCATACCTGTGCACGTTTATGCCTAAAAATCTATGGAAGGAACAGAAATACCTATGCCACTTATTAACATGCAACCCATCCATACATCATTAAAAATACCCACAACACACATAAAACAAAAGGTAATAATAGACCTTTATTTATAGATGTCAACAGTAATGTGCAAAATATAATCAACAAAAACCATGCAAGATTTAAAAGCTCCATCTAGTTAAATCCTAATTTCTGGCTACTTGTATAAGCTACGGACTGTATCCTATGAACCAAAACGTCTACATGAATCTGAACAATCTTTATATGTCTGACGGGGAACTAAAAGTCCACCAGCAAGCATTTTAAGAGCAGTAATAATTGTGTCAGCTTGCAAGGCGAGATAACCGCCAGAGTCATCATCTTTCCATTTGATCTGAAATCTGAATAATTAGTGAGTAATGAGTGGGCGACTTAACAAGAGAAAGCTTGGCTTGGAAGAATCCCAGGACCGTTCAGGGTTCAGGAGCTGGACATACAATTGCTCCATTCTTCGGCAGGAAGTAAAGCTGGGACAGGCTCGTAGGGAGGTCAAGAGGAGAAGGAGTGGGAATCTGTACACTTCCATTTCTCAAGAATGACTACATGATGACCTGATCCTCCAGCAAGAATGTATTTTTCTCTGAACATACTGTCACACTAATGCTGTCCACACCTTCATAATCTCAGAAAATCGATGTCTAATGTTTGTGGGAACTGACAAGTTTTGCTTACAGAATTTAGAATGCAAACTGCAGTCTACCAGAGCCCTAAAGCTGGTATAGGTGCTAGAGAACAAGAGGAATTATGTGACAGGCTGTAAACATGCAGAGACTCCAATGGTACAAATGAGTGCCGGACTAAATAGAAGTACAGTTGGTGTCTCTGATTACATTACACTACAGTCGGA
The DNA here is from genome assembly GCF_032062135.1 of Pyxicephalus adspersus. NCBI lineage: Eukaryota > Metazoa > Chordata > Amphibia > Anura > Pyxicephalidae > Pyxicephalus > Pyxicephalus adspersus. The sequence goes on from NC_092871.1 coordinate 20,935,510, forward strand.
AGGGTGGATAGATAGGAAATATTTCAAGTGGTAAATCCTTTTCAACAAGCAGGCATTATTAAAGCTACACAATCAATCTTGCAGCTTGGGAGGACCTGTCTAACAACTCTCATACAAACAAATGCATAGAGTTTCTAAGGACAAAGGCATTTAGATATTACAAATACTTTGTATAGAATACAACATAACAACTATAATACCTGCAACTATAAGAACACTCATTGAAGAGGGCCCACGTAATTTTAGCAGACACCAAAGAACCACAAAGACATAAAAAAACACCTGTCTGCGTGTGCGGCTTGTTTTTCTGAACTGAAGAACAAAAGATAGGGGGGCAAATAAAAAATGTACTAAAAACACCACTACCAATGAAGAAGGTTGCATACATGAAATGTTTTTCTTCCACTTAAAGTGTAAGTATATGCAAAACTTTTTTTTAGTATGAAATACATTCGATAAGGGTTGAACCATATACAAATACACATTTTAATTTATCTAAAGAGTTTGGATGCTAAAAAAAAAAAAAAGTTTTATTTAGACTAAATTCCATTGTAAAGAGGTATAACAATAACAAGCCCTAAATACTAAATTTCAAAGAGGACAGAGAGGGTAATTCATGTGAAACATAAAAGAGGGGAAAAAATTCTAAGAGGTATGTACATACATACTGTACCAGCAGACAAAGGGGTAAAGTATCAGGAAGTTGAGTGACAAAGTAGCCGGCTCCAACAGTAAAGCAACATAAAAAGTAAATAAACAGGCAGGACCTATGTCTCTTCTCTATGCTGCCAGTGCTTACTGTAACAAGGGGTGGAACCAACAGAACAAGGCACATATGCTGAATCAGTATTTTGTGACCTGTAATTAGGTAACCAACCAAAAACATGCCGGCCTTTAGACACAAAGAACCATAATGTATTATGATATCAGCCGTACTCCAACACTAACCCTTTATTTCTCAAATAAATGCATACAGAGTTTAACTTGGACTCTGTAGTCTAATAAAAATGTGCTGGTAAAGATACAGAAAAAAAAAAGTTTTGAGAGAATACCAGTACCTTTGAGATATAAAATAATTTGCATTGCTTACTGTAGCTGCTTGATCCAACGCCAGAAGCCTTACAATCATTTCTATACAGGTGTATTGAATCTGGAAGCGTGTACAAAAGAAGATATGGAGTTGTCTTAAATTGACTACAAGGCTTTGTTGAGTAGTGCTCAGAAATTAGCACACTTATTTTTATAAATACAAACACAGAAATTTATAAGACATGAAAGCTTTATCAGACATAAAAAAAGAAACCGCTCTAAAAACAAAACAAACAGGAAGATACAAAAATTGTACAATCACGATTACAAAATTATTTTTGTGAACATGCTTAATTTGTTTTAGATATATTCAAGGATCTAATACAGCCTTTTTAACATAGGAGAGCCCTTGAAATACCACTTCTGGTTGAACATTAGGGTTTCACAGAATCCTGGCTGAGAAATATTGCTTGTCTGACCTTACTTTCTGTATTCTTGTACAGACTACATGACACTAAGTATTAAAAACAAAAAAAACAATATACACATTTTCAAGAAACCTTTTTTTCTGCAACATGGTGAGCCGAAAGCAGTACCATAGAATGACTTTTCTCCACAATTATATGAGTTCTTGCGGATTCATTACCCCTTTCTGATTCCTTAGCTGTACCAGGGAACCAGAAAAAAATTGTCCCCAGTCTGGCCAAGCACTGTGGCAGAGGTGTAGAAATCACACGTTGTTTGGAATAAGAGCAAAACATTTATATATACCAGGGTTTTTTTTTCCAATCTTGCAATCATAGCTACTTTTTAGATATCAGAAGATCTCAGCTGTTGCCCCTCACCCTCCCAAGAAAAACTTAAAAGGCCATATGTTCAAGTAAAACAAACATGAACGCAAATGGACACCTACATTCCTAAAACCCAGAACAACTGTTCCTATCACTTATTACAGAAAAATCATCCACTGGAAGATCACCACGTGGCACCAGAGTTGTAAAAATCTAAAATCCATATTTAATGATCCACTTTCTCAACATGAGTGGTCCAAATACTTTTTTTTTTTAAGGGTGGGAGGCTTTGAAGAGAGTATACATGAGACAATTTCTTGTATTCAGAATTAATAAAGAAGCGACCATATGTGGTTAGATGCAGCCCACTAATCAAAAGATAGGGGAAGAAAAACAACACATGGTATGACTGATTTGGAGCATTGTACTACTGTCAACAATTGCTCACGATTGACTAAATACTGCCTGTGAAGTTTAGCTCTTTGAACTTCGGAATGGGGGAAACGCACTATTTTTCAAAGCAGGTAATTATTTTCAAGCAATTTAAAGTGGAACAAAAGTTCCACTTTGAAAAGCTGCAATTGGGCAGGTCTTTATTGCAGAAAGGGACAGGCAATTTCCTTTTTTGCAACGAGCATTCTTACCTGCCTATCTGTCAAACTATGCATGCAGATTACTTGGGAGAGCCTTAGATTTCCTCTATCTAGCTTATCGGGATCCATACAGAAACACCATGAGATTTCAGTGTTTTGCTTTAGAGTTAGGCGAAGTACACAGGTGCAATGATCTTTCACAATCCTTTCCAATGACAAACGACTGCAGAATGCGTGAACGAGTGCTGTACATACATGATGTACAGCACCGTTCTGCTCTATGGAGAGGGGAGAATGACGGAGCTTTCTCCACTTCACTTCTATTATGATCGTTTGTCGTCCACCATCCCAGGATGCGCCAGGATGGTCGTTCTGACGATGGACGACAAGCACTGTACACATGCAAGATTATCATCAGATATCAGCACCGAGACGATTATCGGAAGCAAACCACTGCACACAAACCTTGCAGGCTATATAGCTTTACTACAAATTAGGCTACATTATCTTGCATCAGCTACAAATCCAGATATAGGAGTAATGTAATATCTGTTTGCACAACTGTTTGCTAACTGACGACACAACGAAAGTAAGTATCATGGGATTAATTTAAATTCTGTTGGTACAAGGTGGTGCTTATCCTGGCCAACGTTGCAGAAGTCCTTCAACGGCTGGGAGAAATAGGACTCCTCGTACAAGGAGCCACAGAGAATCTCAATATTGGCCAGAGAAGCATGTAAACATTACAAATATGTAAGAATATATGTTATGTGTGGTACAAAATTTCTGGTATCATCGGATTTCTTAACCTTTAAACTTTTGGTGTGAGAAGGGTTAAACCTACCAGAAACCCAGGACTGCAAGCAACTAATATAAAACACAGGGAGGCTGAGGAGGAAAAACCAGCTCAACCTGTTGCAGGCTGGGCGGCACAAACTAAAATATATTTTCAGTCTCGGCACATGGAGTGTAAACATCGGCCCCGTAGGAGGGAGACGGAGGTGAGGGGAAGGTTAGAAAAATATATACACACACTCACTGAGTATTTCTGACTCCTCCTAACACCTGCAAACCCAGCCATTTCCTGTCCCAAGGTCACCTTACAACTGCTAGCTTACCTGATTAACCTAGTAAAACAAACTAAAGTTGACAAAGTATAAAGACCGAAATAAAAAAAAAAAAAATAGCCACATAGAACAAGGTAATATAATCACTACAATTATATATTTAACGCTTTATTCTTGTCTTTGTGGTGGTGGCCATGCAAAAATCCAGTGTACCACTCCTCGACTGCAACAAAAGAGCAGGAATTCTCTGGATAAAGTAATAATAGCAAGGGGGTTCCCTATGACTGGAAAGTTATTTAAAGGGGACCCCAAAGTTAAAAAGTTGGAGAAACACTGCTTTGGAGAAACCATGATTGAGAAACACTGTCCTAGAGGAATCACAAGTTGCCAATACATGTGTTTTATTCTAGAAGTTGGACACACTGTTTTGCTAATTCTGAAGATCATATAAGTACACCACATTGTTTGCGGTTGTTCAACGTCCGCATGACTCATTTGTAAATGTGTGGGTGACTTATTGCAGCTTGATTGACATATGCATTTTGTATCCCAAGTATGTAAATGCAACTTTTTACCTGTCCAAGTAAAAACTTTCACATTTTAGAGCATTGACTATTCCCTATAGAGCTAATAATACAAATGTTAGAGCGATCACGCAGGCGTATATACAACTCTTTAAAGACATGCTGTATAGCAGTACAGTGTTGGGAGTTACATTTACTGTTACTTTTCAATATTTTCACAGCATCCTGTGGTTTATCTGAAGTCAGGGCATGCATTTACCTTCAGGAAAGGATACAAGTGCAAATATCACAGTAGCTGGCCTTTATTATTTTAAAAATTGCAACAGGAGAAGGAAGAGTTTGATTAGTATGGTGAAGGTGACCTGTTTTTCCTTTTCACATTGAGGAATGAGGTCCAATGTGACCGGCACGGTTGCTGATAAATTAAGAGAATCAACAATATTTGACAGAACAGAGAAGTTGTTACTATGACAACTTTATACTTGCTTTCAGATATTCGTCAGACGAGTAAAGCTAAAACTCCTGGGATCTTCATCAAAGGAGCCAATTTACTGAATAGCCAGTGGGCTGTAATTTGAGTTGTCAAGTAGCCATTACCTTGTAATTGCCTATTACTTTCTGATTGGTTAACAGCTTCCAAAATGATATATGGTGGTTCAGACAGGCAACAGAAATACCATTTAATTATCACTGTTCTTTTTTTTCATGTTTAAGTATCATATGGAAAGCAATTTTGCTTATTGGAGACAGTAAACAGAAATGATAATGTGTGGTTGAATGTAACCGAGACAGTGGTTTGTTGGTTTTTGTTCAGCTTGTCCCCCCCGAGCACTATTTTTGGACGACCTAATCGTCAGGAAATCAATATGATGGAAGAAAAAATTAAATTTTTGTCTTTTGGCTATGACGAGTTTTTGTTTACAAAGTTTGGATTGTACAGTTTCGTGCCTGAGCCACCCCGAGTTGTCTTTGTTTTGTACCTAGCACACTACTCTGATTTTATGGTAAGACAATTATTACTTTATTATCTATTGATTGACTGTGCCCGGATATTGTAACTCATGTTACTCACAAGCCAGAATGTGCCGTGTTTCCATAGCAAACAACTCAGCGTATTTGGACAGATTAGTGGCAATCATTTAAACACAAAAAGTACCTTAATTTGGTTTTGATGACTTATTATTCCCACCATTCCTTCCACCTTACACCATGTGAGGTAAGGCTAACACTAGCAGCCAATGAGGCTTTGCCACGGTGCACATGTGCTGATAAACGCAAGATTAAAAAAGCAGAGCAAGAAAAAAAGATGAGCTAATCAGTTCCCTGCTGCAGGGGACCAAGCTTTATTACATAACTGCCGTACAGAAATTTAGGTCATCAACCTCGTTCTGGAAGAGTTGTATAAATCTAAAGGACTTGATGGACAGAAATACAAATCCTTTGGCAGTTAAAACAGCTCCAATATATTTTATAGTACATGTCTATTTCTGGACATATACTACCTTACACTAAATTTACAAAATGTGCCGTTTTCAAACTTGTTTAGCTTTGACAGTTTGACAGCTACTGGAGAAGTAGCTACATTCAGGTCATTTTTTTTTTCTTTTTTTGATCTTCCACACATAACAGTTACACGTGTTTATTTAATAGAATTAAACATGAAACAAAGATCTGAAATGTGTGGTGACCATAGTAATCCACCTGGTACTGGTTTAAATGGAACTAAAGTTCCAGTTTAAAATTAAGTTACATCAGGCAGGTCCTTTTTTTTTGCAGAAAGGAACAGACGATGTCCTTTCTGCAAAAGGTTTTGTAACCTGCCTAATTTACCAACCATCTGTAAAAATAGGCCAGGGATACCCGGTAAATCCTGGCTTCCCTGGCAGGCGCAGAGACGGAGTAAGGTACATCAATCAAACAAAATCAAACAGCCAATCAAGATGGGTGAAAATCAAAGCAGAAAAGAAGATAGAGATGCGCGCAAGTGAATGGAGACGAGCGGGTATACCCAGACTAGTTCTGCTTTAAACGCAGAATATTGAATTCTGATTGGCTTCCTTGCTTCACAGCACTTTGCTGTTTGTAATAATATTTTTCACAGAAAGGATCCTTTTTTGCCTCAACACTGTACTTCATTGTTTTTTCTTGAGATAAAACTTTCAATTCAGCCTTGTACTTGTACTAAAATTGTACTATTCTTCACAAAGCGTTTTCTGTGTGTTGTGTATTGATGTGAAATAACGCCATATGATTCCTGGGGGGTATGGAGTTTTGCAACATGTGACTCTAATGGAAGAGATTTAAAAAAAATATTCAAATACCATAAATATTCTTTGAATTACAGATGCATTCCATAGGTTCATCTTCATGTTATGAGTATGGGGACCGGCCCAAGAAAATTTGTAATATTTGACATGGAAAAGTTGCAATCTAGAGAAGCGGAATTCAGAGCTTTGTTTTTTTTAGAACCAGACAATACACACTGACAACTTCTGCTGGAGGAAAGCAACTTCCCACAACAAACGCACATTACAATGTAGGTGTGAAAAAGAAACATTGTGTAGGAATAGCCCTTAGCAACAAGATGTAATTGTTTGCATGCTGGTTAGGAAAATGGAAAATAGGTTGCTAAAGAAAACACCTTAAGCTGCGTACACACCTGCAATTTTTGTCGTTGGAAAGGATCTTTCACGATCCTTTCCAACGACAAGGGGCTGCACGATGCATGAACGGTGCTGTACATACAGCACCGTTCATGCTCTATGGAGAGGGGAGGGGGAGAGCGACGGAGCGGCACCCTGCTGCGCGCTCTCCCCTTCCCTTTCATTAGGATCGGTTGTCGTCAATCGTCCGTGGATCCGGCAGGACGGTCTTTCGGACGATGGACGACAACGACTGTACACATGGCAGATTTTCGCCCAATAATTGGCCGATGCCGATTATCGGGCGATAAAAATCTGACGTGTGTACGTAGCTTCATTTTGAAGCTTTCCTTTGCCCATCGGGGCTGCATAAAGCAGGGAAAGGGTACAGAAAGCTAAGCACATGGTTATGCTGAGGGTACACATAAAAAAAAATTAATGGACTTCAATAACAAAATTCCACACGCTGAAGCAGGGCTAAAGCACCGAAACAGATCAAAAACGTGTGAACACTTTAAAGTTTAGATCTGTTTTAGGACAGTATGGGCGATATGTACTGTAAACAGAATTAAAGCGTAACTAAATTTCCATGATCTAGCATGTCATTATTCCAGCTACTGAACTACAGATAGGGATGTATTCCATTCCCTCTGGAATAATCCCTCCTACCTGCCTGGTTGCTCCAGGTATCGATCAAAAAGCTGAGTTGCGCATGTGCACCCCCATCTTTGGTTGCCAGGATTCCATACAATCCTGGCTTTTCCTGTGTATGCTGGGATTAATGAACTCCCATGAACCTGAACGGGAGTTATGTCCTCCCGTCCAGCCAATAAAGATGGCCAAAAATTGCCTACAGGTACAGAAGAAAGAAAATGGCGGCACCCAATGAAGAAATAGGAACATCAGTTTGAGTATTGAGGGTTGGTTTTTTTTCTGTTTTTTTAACACATAAATGGGGTGAAACATCTCCTCCTTTGCCACATGACTATGCAATGCAGAGCAATACCATATCCAAATCCCTCCGTCATCAAGATTATCAAAGACTACTATTAATTGGTTGTTATGAATTACGCTGCTGCCAGAGTTTTCCATCTTTACCACCACTCCTTTTCTGCTGCCTCTCTTCATAGTTGTCTTCATTGGCTGCCATTTCACCTGAGAAACAAATTCAAGCTCCTGTGCTTTGCCTTCAATTGTTTCCAAAGTTTTCCCGTTTACCTTTGGGTCATTTAAAAGAGCCCTTAAAACACATTTTTTTCAAACTTGCCTACCCATCTTCTGTCACTTGAAACCCTCACTACTTCCCAACACTCCATATCCCCCCTCCTATTGTGTGATACTTCCCCCACCTCCTAGATTGTAAGCTCTTCAGGGTAGGGTCCTCTCCTCCTTTGTCACTGTCTGTATCTGTCCGTCATTTGCAACCCCTATTTAATGTACAACTCTGCGTAATATGTTAGCGCTATAAATATATAACGTTTATTAATATTAATAATAATAATAATAACTAAAATGTCCACAGCACTCTCTCCCTAATAAAATTATTCCATGTATCATCCTAATAAAAGAAGCAAGCATAGTCAGTTTGGTTCTGCAGCATTTCTCAGAACAAAGCTTACTGATTTAATGACATCAGATTCAATGTCATCAACAACTGCAGCAAGAACTTATTTAAAGGAGAGGACCACTCAGCAGTGACTTTTGCCAAGTCTGTGCTGGGATACTAAAAGACGCCGAGTATAAGCTACAAGAAAAGATGATAAGACACCCTGGTGAGAGTACTAGCACACTGCATTGCAGGCCTGTCCCTGTTGAGCACTGTGGGATCAATGTGGTGTCAGATGATCGCAGGATTTGGCAGTCACTTAATGCAGCAGCTTTGTGCATTCTATGTCTGCTAGTCAGGGATATCCCAGGAGTGAAAGGGTGGAAATGCTAGTTGGGTGGAGGTAGAGCACACACTGACTCACACATCCATAAGAAGATCCTCCAGCTGATCACCAATTAAAAAAAACTCCATGATGTGGTCAAGAAATGAAGAATTTTAAAGATACACAAACACAGAAAACTTTTCTTAAGCAGTTAGATCAACAATTGCTTACTTTTCTTTGTGCAGATAGCGCTTTGTGTTTTCCATACATCTACTTTACTATTCATATCAGGGCTATAAAGCTACAATTATTTCTTTAAGCTAAATACATCCTTCTCCAGGGTCTACCACATCAGAATGCCTGACCCTGGAGGGGACCATTGAGGTTACTATAGCTCAGAGTTTCTTGGCTTTCTTCTATTCACTACAACCCCACCTTGGAATTCCACTGCTTGGCAATGTAGGATGACTTGTGTTTGTAAACCAACATTGGAAACCTTTTCAAAGCAACCGGTGTCTAAAGGTGAGTAAAAGAATGCAGACAGCTCTAAGCTGGTAAACAAATGACTGGTTGAGTTTACAAGAAATTGGTAAGTTAGAAATTGTTTCTACTTTCTGCTTCCACAATGGAAAACTTCTTTCAAGTTGAACTCTGGGATAAGCAACATAAGGAACATGTATTTTGACCTGTGTGTTTTATGTATTTCTTCTAGATCTGTGCAGTAATACATGATGTATTACCTCTGTGAAGGAGATTCCTATAATAAAGAGGGATTATTGCTGCTGTTTTTTTCTCCTTGGCTGGTCTCCTATCCAATCTCTTTTAGCTTTTTGCAGACATCCTTTAGTGCAGCGGTCGCCAACAGGTGGCGAGTGAGAAAATTTTGGTGGTCCGCGGCGCTGTCCCCCGTATGGACACAACCCGCCCACTCTCCCATCGCAGGCTCAGACCTGCTTGCTGAACATCCTAGGGAGACAGTAGTGCAGGGCTGTGGACACAACTTTTGTTGCACCCACAGCCCTGAGCTACTGTCCCCTCAGGATGTTTAGCAAGCAAGTCTGAGCTTGTGCTGGGAGACTGGGCAGGTTCTGGCATCATGACGTCACTCTGGGGGAAGTTTCTCCCCCTTGAGTGACACACAGGTACCTGCGGATGTGCAGTCCGGATTCCATGGATTCATTATTAGTGGTTCGTAAGGTCCGAAAGGTTGGCGACCACCGTTTTAGTGGATGGGCCTGTTGCGTCTCATACAGCACAGTGGTATCATTTATACAATTGCCTAAGGTAATATCTGGGTTTGCAAAGGCTTTTAGTGCACACAAAGTAGAATAATGTCTATTGTGGCTGTTGAGGAATATATTTAAATGAACTGTTTTGCACCTGGAGTTCAGGATTAATAGCTTCTTGTCCAGACAAAAAATGTGGGTGGGTGGATGAGCAAGCTCGTGGACATCGCATGAGTGGAGGTTAAGTATAGAAGATTTTAATTCAACTTCAAAGGGCAACTAACCTTAAAAAATAAAAAATGCATGAGACACAGACCATGTCCCTTCCTAAATAAAACAAACTTACCAGCCTGATTGCAATCCTTTATTTATATATTTATATAAAACACACACAAAAAAAACACATGTGCAACTTAGTGTACTATACTGCAATAGATGGGAACAAAAAACCTCCGTTGTACATGCACAGGAGTTATCATTCAGAAAGGTTTTAGATCCACTACTTTTTATTCTTTCACAGTTGCATAGCTTTTCTGTTGTAATAAAATTTCTTACTCCAATTTCATTGCATATTGGGAGTTTTTCACATTGTACATTAAAAGCTGAAACAAGTCAGAGACCATCTCATTCCCTGGTGGGTGGACATCCAGCATAATCTAGCCCTTTGCTTCCCCTTTCTCCAGCCTTAATATTTCTGGCTTGCCCCTTTCATTTATTGGAAGTTCAACATCACATGCGCCGCCTGCATACAAATTACGCCTATTCCTCCACGCTGGTATTCCATTGCTTGCATTAGGGCTGAGTACTTGTGAGAGAAGCTCTGATGAATTGCGCTGTGACGATCTCAGAAAGCTATGTACAACACCTTGCTTACACCTTACATCAGCCGTTATCCGCCTGCAATCTAGAATAAACTATGTAATGAAAACAAGGGATTTATTTACAAAATGTCATTACAGTAATGACGAGGGGAAAAAGAGGTATCAGTAAGGGAAAGCTACAAGCAGATTTAAAGTAACTGAAGTATTTTAGATCTGCTGGTATCTCTATTTCCAGTGTTACATAACTCTTGGAATTATACTTGTGGTACAGACCAATCTCAAATATCTCCAAAACTTTGCAGTGTACCTTCATCCCAAATATTGCACATTTAACTCCCAGGAACAACTGTCTTCCTGTGCCAATCTTGCTACGAGCCCATTCCATTGCTCAAGCACACAACAGCTTCAGGAAGAAAGGCAATGTTATAGAATTCTCTTGGCCTCGTCCTGTAGTTGGCTCAGTTTTTAAATAAGAGTACTGTATTCACAGGAAACACCGCAGACTCCCTACCCACATATTTTCCAACATCCAACTCTACTACAGAAACAGCCAATGTAAATCACTTTTCCATTTTACTATAAAGGACTTATGTTAAGCACATGTACAGATTATTCATTCAATAGAAATGAAAGATCAACAGCCGTGCCATTCTCTAAACTTTCTTAGAATAATAAGTAGTACGAGAGAAGAAAAACCCCACAAGTCAGCAGGTAGATTTCAGAGTGAAAGAAAATGCTCCTGCACTGACAATATAGCAATTGGAATTAACACCGGAGACCTTTTCAAATCATGCTGAATCTGCCTTATCCATTAAATACAACAAGAGCAGTATTAAATGCGGCTGCAGAAAGGCTATGAAATATGCTATGTTTCAGGAACGCATTAATATTAAACAGGATTTATATAGAGCCAACATATTAGGCAGCAATGTTAAATAAATAGGGAGTTGCAAATGACAGCCGAATACAGACAGTGATACAGATGAGGACCCTGCCCCAAAGAGCTTACAATCTAGTAGGATCCCTTTTTTCTCCATCAAAAATTTGTGAAAGCAAAGTTATCATCTGATCAGAGAAAAAAAAACAAAAAAAACAAAAACAGTGGACCTGATAAGAATTAGCCAAGTCCCCCGTTACGTGACCTACCTATATCATAGGCAAAAAAGACACCTGGACAACTTTGCCTAAAACGGACACCTGCACAAGTTTACCTAAAACAAGTACCAATCAGGAAAAATCCCTGGGTCACATGTTCTTTGTGTAATGAAGTGAATACATCCATATGCCATGAGGAATTCTATCTGTTCTTTACAAACACTGGATCTGATGAGAAACTGTTAAAACTTAACATTATTCATAGAAATTTCACTCATAATAATACAGTGTTCAACTCAAAAAAATGTTTAGGCCGGGTGGAAGTTGCAGGCAGCAGCCCCTGTATTGTGACCCAAAAACAACCAGTGGTTACTGAAAAGTGCCAGGGGGTGCACCCAGCTAAAAGGGGCTGGGGTGAACACGAACATTTATAATATTCCAGATCAGCATTTATCAGCCTGGGTTCCTCCAGAGGTTGCTAGAGGTTCCCTAAGCCATGAACAATTTGTGCCTCTCAGGTCAGTTTACCTGACACCAATCTTTTATCTGTACAGGTGACATTTTTTCCAATGGCCAGCAATGCAAGAACCATTCTTCCCACTGATCACTACACTAATGTACTGTGAGCTGTGGATATAGTAATAATAGCACAGGTTTCCCTAAGGACCTGAAAGATATCTCAAGAGTTCCCCATGTTAAAAAGAAAAATACACAGCTGATATTTGAAACATAGCTACATATTTGTTACCTGCTGATTACTGGACAATACATTAGTGATGTGCTGATGATGACACATAAAACTGCAGCAGCAAGTTGACAAAGGAAACTGCAAAGCTAAAGCTCAGTATTTAGTGGCAGTACTTTTACTTATATGCATATGTGAATCTGAATACAAAGTTGATTGGCGTTACAGAAACACCGGTGTGTATGTCTTTAAATCAGTTCCTAATAACTTGGCATCCACTATTCAGATGATAGGACACTCAGACAGTCTGCAATGTTGTAAACATACATTCTGAAAGGATCAGTGTACTATAGAAAGTCAGTTCCAGCACAGCTGCCTGAGGGAGAGAACACACTGCACCTCCATGCTATAAAAACAAACACTTTGAAATACTGTCTAGAAAGACAGGCACAGAGATTAAGGGGACAAAGAGCTATTAATGTAGCGTATGAAACCCTGTCACCTTGATATTTGTTGGAAAGGGACAAGGGGGACTGGTACTGAATTAAAAATTGTAAAAGCTCTTTTTAAGCACGTCCATGTTATTTGAGGCCTTCTTGGAAAGCCCAGAGTCGGGAATGTCGAGACAATGATCCATTGTGAGCAGCTTGTGGGGGAAGGAAGTAGATTGGTGTCAAATAATTGACTGTTTCACAAACCCTTTTTTTGTGGTGGAAATGACTGTGCTCCAAAAGCAAACAGAACACTATCTGCAAACACTGAAACTTGTGGTAAAAGAAGAAGATAATTTTAGAAGTTTAATGAAGCATACAGATGCACAAATGCCATATGTATGTCATTCTGATTGCCTAAGAAACTTGTAAGCCTATATAAAAAATCTCCATATAAAAATCTCTGATAACTTTTAAATTTTATAATTTAAATTCTGCTAAGCTGAAGTGCAATACTTTTGCCCAGGAAGGGGGTTGAAAATAAGATTTGGCTCCAGGGACAGCTGGGTTCATCCTGATTCTGGTGACCCAGTGGTACCGGTGGTGTGCGAGAAAATTTTGGTGGTGCACAGAAAAATTTGGACATTATTTGCAATTTTTAGGTTTTAAAAATAATAAAACAAAAATAATATTCTAATAAATTCTTATATTCTGAATAACAATTTTCACCTTTGTATTGCAGTAAATTCACGAACTGTACTAGACATGGAAAAACAAGGGAGGCGCAGCATGGCGTCAGTGTAGTGTTAAGTTGTATGAGGCAACCGCTGCTGAGCCGTACGCTTCAGTATTGTTTCCACCATTACAACAGTCACCCCGCTCAGCGAATACCGATTCTCATCCGATTGTTTTTTTTTTATTTATTTCTCAGATGCTCCTTTAGGTAAGTATGACCTTACCTGTGTATTTCCTTTAACTGTTATATTTAAAAGCATCAAATAGTTTGACTTTGATAACTATCATTTCCTGTTTGGTCTTAGATTGGAATGAAATAAACCCATAATGAGTGAGAAAAAGCAAACAAATATTTTGCATTTCTTTAGTAATAACAAAGATAATACAACTAATGATAATGGTAACAATAGTAATACTTCACTTAACCATGAGCTGATCAATGAATCAGAGCCCCCACAGTCCTCACCATTGGGAAGATCATTATTTTACAAATAGATTTATCTTTTTAAAAAAAAAAAAAAAAACTCTGTACTTGCTGATAAGGTCCTTGCCCTGAAGAATGAAAATGAACACAACCAACAACACATCCAAGAAACTGTAACTTACAAAAAAAAAATGTATTTTTGCGTGCGGGTTTAGGGATAATTTATTCAGTATGATTTTGGCTGCATTGGCCATGTAATTTCTGCATGAGGTTTTTCTTCTTTTCCACGTCTAATAATGACAAACATTAATGCTAAACTATTTTCCAACCTATCCAGTTTCTAAAGGTTTACAAAATACCGCATTTATGGGTCATGTGACCAGTTGGTGCCTTCCTAGAAACTGAGCAAATATGTGTAACTGATACAATGATCAAAGGCAAAGCTTCTGAGTGCCATTTACAGGCTGGTCTCATGTTTACAGCAGGACATAAACTGAAGAGAATATTTGACCAGTGCCAACAAACACAGCTAACTGGAAAAATCAATTTAAAGGGAAGCTTCAAGCAACAAGTAACCTTCAGCATGGTGGCTCAATAGTTAGCATTCTGGCCTTTGCAGCGCTGGGTCCCAGGTTTAAATCTCAGCCAGGGCTCTATCTGCATGGAGTTTGCAGGCTTTCCTAATGTTTGCATGTGTTTCCTCCCACATTCCAAAAACATGAAGTTAGGTAATTGGCTTCCCTCTAAATTGACCTTAGTTTTTTTTAAAGACATATGACATATGGTAGGGATATAAGATTGTGAGCCCCCTTTGAGGGACAGCTAGTGACATGACTATGGACTTTGTACAGCGCTGTGTAATATGTCGGCACTATATAAATACTGTCTAATAATAATATTCAGCAAATGAGCAACATTACTCAGCAAATACTGCAACTTAACTAAAGCTGTGGCTTTTTACTCTTTATGTAATTCTTTTTAAACCAGCATCCAGAGATCACACCAGGGTTGCTGAGTGCTTCTTATAGATTGTGCCATCTAAATGAAGGATACTGGCAACTGTGAATCTAAAAAGGGAAGCAATACTGCAGGTGGTAGGTCCATTTAATAAGAGCCGGTGAACTAGTTACTATGGGTGGAGGAGACAGTTTTTGTCTTTTCTCAATAACAAAATTCCATGTTTGTAACATAGATTCAGCAATGTTAGTGGAAACAAAATTCTCCTAGAAGCATAGCACAAACATGATACTGAGAAGCAGTCATGCACGGAGGATCCTGCATTTCCACCACAATGTTTACTATACACAACATCCTCAGACTCAGGTCAACACAACAGAGTGAAGATATCCATTTACATTCAGATGAAATTGTTACTTAGGAAACCTTTAACCCTAACACCACAAAGCTTTTCTCCATGGACAGTGTTCAAAAAATCCTGCTTAAAGTGCACCTCCCTCCTTCAAACTTACATGCTAATAAAAATAATTAACAAACATCAGACATTATGGTCTCTGTTTATAAAGCAGGGGATAAGACATTCCCTCAAACATATCTTGGTGGAAAATCTTCCAGGCCCATGTGTTTCGATGGCAGTAATTGATTTTTTAAACAGAGAAAAAATAAATAATTACTTACCTTTAAACTAGCTCATTGGTTGGTTGGATGAGAATACCATCATTTGGCATGGTTATGGGCTCGAGGAAAAGCAAAAGATCTTAGATACTGAAAGAATATACTCCTGCACGCTGCTGGAGAATCTTTTCATAAGATTTGGGATCCTCAGCTTTTCCAGGATCCAGTGAGAAGGTCAATTGACTTCAACATGTTAGGAATTATTTTATCTGTTTAAATATGTTTTATTAAGCGGAGATAGAACACAGATTTCTGATCATCAGTGCAAGAGGTTGATAAACATAAATAGGCAACATAAATAGTGGTTAGCACTCTGGCCTTTGCAGCGCTGGATCCCAGGTTCAAACCCCGGCCAGGACTCTATCTGCATGGAGTTTGCAGGTTATTACTGTGTTTTTGGGAGATTCCTCTGGCTTCTCCAGTTTCCACCCACAGTCCAAAAACATGATGTTAGGTTAATTGGCTTCCCCCCTAAAATTGACCTTAGACTGCAGTAAATGACTATGGTAGGGACATTAGATTGTGAGCCTCTTCAAGGGACAGCTAGTGACAGGACTATGGACTTTGTACAACCCTGCATAATATGTTGGGGCTATAATAATAATATTAATAAAAGTGAAATTTAGGTGCTTCGGGGGTCACTTTGATAATTGAGAATTAAGGAAAACCTATTTATAACTGTAGTTACTACAGCATACCACAGGAATATTTAAATCCAGGGTATTATACTTTGCCTTTTTATGCAATCTTTTCTTGCAGCAATAGGCAATTTACACAATTAGTAATCTTAATATTGTAAGTACATTTTTCAGCAAAAATTTGCTTGACTGGCCTGTATTTAAAAAAAAAAAACAAAAAAGCAAAATAGTCTTCAAGTGACAAGTACTGAGCAGTAGAAATACAAGTCAGGTAACGAATATAACTTCCTATAGAGTGGTCTCTAAAGGTAATTGTCCCTCATGTATGGATCAGACAAGAAGCATCTCCAAACATTTAACAATTACCATGTAAGTATCATCAATATGAAGCAGCCGCAGCATAAATCCTGCATAGTAAGCCTTTCTGCTCCCAGTATCCCACTCTCCACAATAGCAGAAATGAAAGCTTTTCCAAGCTGGTCTTATACTGGCTCTCACCCACAGCTACTCAATCTCAGTAGAAATGATCCTTTAATCCTACTGCTGGATTATTCAAACTATCTAATGCCGGTCCGAACACAAAACAAATAAAATATTGCTTTATTTAAACAGATTGAGCTAAAAAAAGGAATTATTTCTTCATTACCTATAGCAGGGGGAAAAAAAAAGGACTCCTCCGCATAAAAATATAAAATCTTTGCTAAACCGAGATCAATGCATTTACAGGGAACAAGCAGCACTGGAAAATATTACTGTTCCTAATCTCATGTTTAATGATACCATTTAATTATTTATTTTAGGATCGGAGGTTCGGATTTTAGCTGGTGGAAATTACAGTCACTAATTAAAAACCTAGTGAACACAGATTTACTCTCCATGGGAATAAGCAGGGTTTCATTAGAGTAAATCATGTTAACCATTTGGCTCTTTGTTACCATTTGAAGCAAGTAGTTGCCCACACATATGAAATTTGAAATTCTGCTAAACAATCCAAATCCTAATAGACACATCAAATCTTTAAAACCTCATGTAACCCGTTAAAAGATATTTACAAATTAACCAATGACTATATTAAAGACAATGGAAGGGACATTAGATTGTGAGCCCCCTTGAGGGACAGCTAGTGACAGGACTATGGGCTTTGTACAGCGCTGCATAATATGATGGTGCTATATAAATATTGTGTAATAATAATAATGATCAAAGATTAGAATAAATAATTCAGCAGGCTTTGGGAGGGGGAGTATGGGTAAAAGTATATATAAAACAAGTCTGTTGGCTGTAATAAATGGGTCCTGTGAAGTTCCAGGTCATGGTAAAGTGACTCTAATAAAACATTAGGAGACTGACAAACCCTGCAATGTAGCAGAATGTTCACTACTTTGGTAGAACCCACACTGCTGGCTTAAATGTCCCAATACACTGCAATTTCGTCTCCAGAGCCCTGCTAGACAACCCTATCACTTATCACAGATAGGCTCTATTACATCCCACCCTGGTGTTATGGTCAGCCTAAATATTGCACATAGAATAAGATATATATTCCATATTAAGTGAATGCATTTCAAGAACTGTAACCTCATCAGCTTTAACCCCGAGTGTGGCTCGGGGTAAAAAAAAGAAAGCTGAAAGCGTTAACCCTGAGGGTGGCTAAAAACAACGAAAAACAATGATAATTACTAGGTTACCTGGTCCGCCGGCGTCCTTCTTCGTAGTCCCCGTCCTCTTGCATCCTCCGGCTGGCGTCCTCGGCATCTGATAAGTCACACGGAGTACCCGGTGATGCCGGTGCGTGCGGCCATTGCGTTGGGGGCGCAGCGGTAATTTCAAATTATTTTGTATGGCATTCAAAACAAAATAACTGTATTGAATGCAATACAGCGGATTTATTTGTCTAAAAGCAGTACATTGTCTTTCATGAAAATGTATTTTACAGTATAATATAATAGTATGAGTATAATAAAGTTTGAAACACAAAAACCTCTTTTCCCACTGGAAAAATATCTTTTTATGGCATCATTCAGTCAGCATTGGACTGAAGAAATGACCTAAAGGTGACACAATCATGCAGATCCTGGTATCCTGGTCTTGGCTGTGTTCACCAATGTCTGACACAGATCAGGTTCTGATTGTGCTTTTACCTTTGTGACTTGCTACAAAGGTTACAATGTTGCATTTTGGGCAGCAACAGCATAGAAAAAGACAGATAATCTTGCAGAAGTAATAACTCAAGGGTTTAGCCCTAGAAGTGCATTATTGATCCCACTACATACAACTGGAGAGGTGACCTCTACCACCACTCATTCAAGGCTATACATTCCTATACACAGGGAAGACAAGTTCACTAAATTTAAATAAAAAGGCTTTAAAAAGAACTCTTCAGCAAACAGTATTGTTTTCAAGTGACAGCTTTAGATAAGACTTGCCAAGTCACTAACCTAAATAAGCATTAGGTCAGTGAAGTCTAGCAGGCAATATAATTGTTTGCTGCTCCACAAGGTCTGAAAGCAAGGACAGGGATTCCCGTTGTAGTGCCTACAGCTTACCCAGTTGGCAAAGACCTCAGCAATCATAGGGCCCAAGGCCAAGACCACCAAATGGCAAGAACCAATGAAAAGAAAAAGTATCAGTGAAACTAGAAAACTGGGCAATGATTCAGTTAAAAGTAATTTACATTTAGAATTCAAGTAATTGGTGGAACACTCACCTTATGGCTTCATCAGTATCCCTATGTTGGTTTAGGCACCAGTAGTAACATAATCCACACAAAACCTGTTCCAATTGAAAGGGCCACACACGGTCTTCTTAGTCTGTGAAGATATAAAAAAATGGATGGAAAGAACTTATAATTCTACAACTTCATAGAAAAAAAACATAGTATCAATGTGAGTGAAACCTTTGTTGTATGTTAGTTTTTATTCAAAAAGTGTGTGGGCTACAAACTGCTGCAAAAAGGTAAAGAGCCAGACAGGAAACTATGTCATGATTTCCAAACAGCAATGCAAACCATGACATCATATTTAATACAGAAAACTTGTGTTTGAAACCATTTTGCCAAATTGAGCCAGTAAATTGATACAAGCTTACTTAACTATGAAAATTTAGGAAAGTTAGTACAGTATTAGAGCAATCTATCACACCTCCCCTGTGCCAAAAACCATCATCCATAACTGCAATCAGTTGGACCTTAAATGGGCTTAATGAGGTCAGCTGAATTAGCAAAAAAAACACCCTGGCTTGTCATGTCACTGAGTTTTGTCTGAGGAAAGGAATATTACAGAAACTATGTTTTTGTGTTTTAAATTTCCAATCTTAACATTAAAAAAAATAAAAAGTAAATAGTAAAGTATCATCATTTCCAGCCAGGCACTGGAGGAACCATTCATTTCAGCAAAAAGCATGATATACACAGAAGTTTTTAATGCACTTAAAGGTAACTAAATACACCTTATAGGTGTTCCATTTTATATCAGCAAGCAGAGTTCAACAGCCTTCAGGTGATGCTTGCACCGATTTTCCATCAACAAAATTTAAGTTAAAAAAAATTCAAGGTATTTGTTGGGGTAATGGTTGCGCCTAATGGAGCCCCAAATTCCAAAAAAATATTTCCAGCATGATGCAGCCCACCTTTTTACACTACTTTTACAGGCTGGCAAATTTATTTGCTGTCCTACTCAGGGGGCAAGAGGTGGGCTACATGGTAGCCATACACACTGGTGGCATTTCATACTGCATGCTAAGAAGATAAAACATAATACATGTGCTAGTATTTAGACCTGCCTGCTACCCAAAAATAATAAATGTACATATCAAGGACTGAACAACCCAGGCTTTTGTAATTCCACTTAAAAAAGACCAAAAGTAAAAATCTCTCCTAAACTTCCAGGGATGAAATTTGTTTGCTAGCTTACACAAATCAGATGATATCCTACTCTGCTCTGGATCAGAATCCACACACTAGTCATGGCACAGGATTGCAGTTTAATCTCCATTTAGCATAGAAACCCTTGCTTTCTGCACCTTGATTAGTACAAGCTATTTGCAAAATTCTTTATATGTCAGCGGTGCTAATTTCCTCCACTTTTTAAACTGTAAACTCTTCTGGACAGGGTCCTCTGCTACCTCTGTGTCACAATTCTTTGTATTGGTAAGTCATTTGCAACCCCTATTTAATGTACAGTGCTAGGTAATATGTTTGTGCTCAAAAAACATTTGTTAATAAATTATGGCTGTTGGCTATAATAAAGAAATAAATTGCATTTAAAAAACATGCAGACCACAATAAGTAAGGAAAAAATGCTCATACATGGAGAAATCCTACAATCTGGTAATAAATGCTCAAACCCTTGAATGAGTCTTCTTTCAACTAACATTCACATCTATTTTTCAGTTTGTATCAGACAATCTCTCCATCACAGACTATAAAGCAATGATGGTTTGCGTCAGGTCTATTCCAAGCATTCAGCTCATCATTCCATTATTGAATGCAGTCTACCACAATGCATAGGATAATTATCACTCAATAACAGTGAAAGCACTATTGTTGTAATCTTCCCGTGCACAGCAGTCTATGCAAAATTGATACTAGTTATAAGTGAAGCCTGGTGGGCTGTATTGGCCACTAGTATCCTACATATATATTGTAAAACTAAAGACTAAGTGTTTTTTAGAACCCTGGGGTTCGTGCGATTTGCAAATCTGAGGCCAACTTATTGGACACCAATGATCCATTTGCTATCTGTAAGGGTGATATTCTTCCCATTGGCCTGCAATATAGGAGGCATTCTTCCCACTCACCACCATGTTAATTTACTGTAAATATAGTAATTGTAGCATGGGTTCCTTAGGATCTAAAATTTATTTCAACATTTCCCCTATGTTTAAAAGGTCAAGAGACACTGCTCTAGCCAGCGAGATCTCTGGATTTATACAAGAGTGGATTTTTTTTTTTGTGTGTTTTTGGTCAGTATGACAAATCACAAATTATCGACTTATTCCTATTCAAGTGCCACATCCCATCCCATCTATCATTCAAGATCTCTAGAAGTTAGGAGTGTTGACACTTTTTTTCACCATATCTTCACAATACAAAAAAATTCCTTAAGTCCATTTAAAAAGAAAACCAAGCAGAGAAATATGGGAGCTAACATCACCAACTTGTTTTTAAGGTGCAAACTCCAGGGCTGACTTCTTCTTTCCTGACTTCATTACCTAAAATAGAAAAAGACTTCACCAGCTGAGGGGCACCAATAAACACTGTCCATAATGCTAATCAAATTTTACTTATTGGCAAGATTTTGAGTGGAGAAAAGAAGCCAAATCTACTGAAGGACAAAACTAAGAGTTTGTTTAGCATTCCAAATATTAGAATTTTAGGTACTAAAGAGTTGGGTCACAAAAAATGGGCTGCCACCAACCTACAATTTTTTCCCACCCGGCTTAAAAAATGTTCTGGGTTCAACACTGATGTGATTAGTTATATGAAAATATAGCAGAAAAAGTTGGAGATTGTAACAAATGATGTGTGTTTAATAATACAGTTTTCTGGCTCTCATGCAGCCTGTTACATGCTTGAAGTAACTAATCTTTCAAACAATCTGCTTGACGGTGACAGGTGTAGCCTGAAGATTTAGGCAGGGCATCAATGTGCACAGCATATCACAATCAGTCATTGCATGACATCATTTTATGGTGCATGACATCATCCTTCAGACTCCACCTTAGCAGCCTGCGGATACAATAAAAAAAGCTGGCACAGCATGCAATCTTCACAATGACTATAAAATGTGGGCAGAAGCAGAAAGCCAGGGTGAAGGCAACGCAGCCCGAAATTAACCACAGCAGTGCGAGTACCAACGTGTCACCCAGCTCCTAATGTATGGTTTTATCTGGACCGTTAATGAGCATTTTGCTGTGCAGACATTCCTGATGCCCCAAGCACATCCACTATATTAAATGCTTTACATCCTCATAAAAAATAAGACTGCCCATAATCACTGACACCCAAACACACCCAGATATTGGGTACAGCCCTACCTGTGTAATCCTAATTCTTTTTTTCTTTAAAAGTCTCAGGGGAGCAATTTATTTCATGAAAAGCAGGTTGCTTTTCTTAGCAACGCTTTAATGTAAAGCACCAATTATATGAAATGTTAGTAACACAGTCTAATCATTTTACAAGCATGTACATAGACACACACTTCCACACTGCACATGCTGTATAGAATACGTACGTTACACACATGGTGGATAAACACTTCTCTGCAGTGAGTAGTTGTCCTGCAGCAGATCCTTTTGCACAAAACACACAAGCGTGTCAAACACACAGCGGCAATCCTGTTCAAGCACAAACATACAATCACCTGCTATCTGTAGCACCCATTTCACAGATCCGTCCTCTCCCTGGCCAGAGATATACAGTCTGGTGAATGAGAGCAGGAAGCTGAGCCGTGGGCTGCCTAGTAATACTACCATACTCGTCCACTGAATACTAAGTGGGATTACATCCCCCTCCCACACACAGCTCCTATCACCATAGACAATGCATGAACTGTCCATGACTTCAACATGTTACATCTGTGTCTGCAGGCCATGCAGAAGGCACAGACTTGTTCTACACGCTGATGTAATGACAACGACTTGTTAAATGGATTTAGGGATCAGTCTCTGCGAAGGTACATAGTGATCTAATGATAGTAACATGTTATGAGTTAAAACCTGTGCTGAGAGAAATGTAAAGCTGTCATCATTGGCCTTCTCTTGAAATTGCTTACTGCCTGGCTGCCATGCTGATCCAACAGTGTCAATGATTTTGAGTTCCGGCCCTGGAACTAGCATGCAGAAATCCGCTGAAATCATAAGCATGTCAGTCAGGGAGGCCATATAAAGGCCAGCAATTATTATTATTAAACAGGATTTATATAGGGCCAACATATTACGTAGCGCTGTACATTAAATAGGGGTTGCAAACGACAGACAGATACAGACAGTGACACAGGAGGAGAGGACCCTGCCCCGAAGAGCTTACAATCTAGGAATGCAATGGCAGCCTATATATTTCTTTCATCACAGGTTTGCATGACATGATGAATTCAGTGTTGGAACAGTAAAAAAAAAAAAAAATAAATAAAAATAAAGCTTAATGGAAAAACTGCAGCAGGCACGTCAAATTATTTTTTCTTTGGCATGCATGGGACCATTTGTTTAGAAGATTTGAATGAAGGCTTTAGAATGTTCTATAGATCATAAGGTTATGATTTGTTTATCTGTTTATAATTTGGTTCTGGATGGTATATTCACCTTTTAGATGTGGAATAACACTTTTGTAAATGCACCACTGTAGAACCACTATGGCTCTTTACGCAGTAACCCTATCTTTTTTTTTGGTGGGGTGAAGCAGGATTTCCTCCTGCCCTTTACCAGTTTCTTTGCACAGCACATAGTCACAACCTTACCCCTGCTCCTGATGTGAGCTGAGCTTCCTGCTTCTACCCTCAAAATGTGTTATTGTTATTTTCCCCATTGAGGATCCACTGAGAAGGATTCCCCACATAAAAGCACATCAGAAAAATTAAACAAAGACTTTCATTTTGCAGCCGAGTTCTGGCTGTTCCATCTGAACACAATGGAAGACATAGGGTACAAATCTCAGTACACAAATACTAGCAAAAAGCCATTACTTTATCCAAAACTAGTATAAATACTAGAGCATTTGGTAGAGAGAGTCTTTAACTTGAGCACGCTATGTCTAAAGGAAAAGCTCAGTTTTACATCAAAGAAAAAACATGTTATTAAAGCAACATTTTAGATCCAACTTTTTGAGACAGAAGCAATTTCAGGAATAAAATATATTTAAGCATAACTGAGAAAAAAATGTAATTATGGTATTCCTGTGGGTAGGTACAAAAAAAGCAAAGATAATTTTCCAGATATTACCAAAACAGGAATAGAGAAAAATACTCCCAATGGGGATGTATCAACATTAATAATTTAATGATTTTCATTTACATTTGGGCACTTTCTCACTTTCGGTCATGGCTCCAAAAAACGTGGAGGTAGTGACTAGAGGAAGTGAGGGGAGCTGCTGTATTATAAAGTTCTAGTGGTGCCTTCACATATCTACACCAGCCTTGCAACCCTATATATCAGGTTAAATTCCAGTCTATTCCACACATAAACTTGTCTATTCTAACACTTAAACTTCTACCAAAGATGGTCTGCTGTTGCTGCCTTTTATTGGCAACTGATAGGCCAATTTAATTGAATGAGGGCAGCAAGTGCCTGTATTTAATGATGATAGGAGGGTCAGATAGCTGTATTAGATACAGGCAGAAGCCTAACAGTTGCCCCCTATTCTGCTAAGTGATGGGGTTAATTATAAGATGATGACATACAGATGTGGGAGTTTAACCACCTTCAATTAATTGAGCTTCTGCTCTTCAATCTGCTATTGCTATGCTTCCTTGGTTGCTGCAGCCTCCCTCACACAAAAAGCCATTGAAATCTATCAATAAGTTTTACTTAAGATAAAAGATGACATTTGTATGCCTTCCCTGTGAATGATGAGAGAAGTGTATTGGAAACACTAACTTAATGGATCACTGAACTAAATGGACACACTGATTTGGCAAAAATAAATCCTGTAAGAATGCAAATTCCTTTTCCCAGAGTAATAAAAGCATAGAAAATCAGCAACTGATAAAGAGCAGATCAAGATGCCATCGCCCAGCAGAGATAGAGCTTGTTGTAAGGAACCCACGCACAGTCGGGCACAGAACATTCCCACACTATCAGAAAGGTAGGAGGACTGTGCCATGCACATTAGGAAAGCAAAAGAGCTTGCCAAGCATTGCAAGGCATCTTTCAGCTGTGCATGAATGTGAAA
The DNA here is from genome assembly GCF_032062135.1 of Pyxicephalus adspersus. Classification (NCBI taxonomy): domain Eukaryota; kingdom Metazoa; phylum Chordata; class Amphibia; order Anura; family Pyxicephalidae; genus Pyxicephalus; species Pyxicephalus adspersus. Next base: position 20,960,598 of record NC_092871.1, read on the forward strand.
CTCCTAAATCTAAGTTTACTTATCAAAAATTGGCATTAATTAAACTTTTTTACATTTGAACCCTTCCTGACTTACAGACATCAAGAACATAAAAAAAAAAAAAAAATATTTACAATTTGGAACTGGCATAAAAAATGACAGCTGTAATCTGACTGGCTGCTATGCTTAGCACAGAATCTTTTATTACGGGAGTTTCAACAATCAGTTTAAAAATATTCCACAGCACTAAAAGGTCACCTTTGACCATACAGTTGTCACAGAGCTGAACATGCAAACATTCCAAAGTCCAAAGTGTTGAATATTGTTATTGTTTTACCTTGTGCTGTATCTCTGCATACAACAGGAGGGATAAAGGATCAAAAGGTCTACAAACAGCAGTCCGAATCTTGTTTCACTTTTCTAAAAAGAAAAAAAAAAAAGATTTGTTTTTATAGCCAAAACAAGCAATAGTGTTGATAATAAGTATAAGGTTTGGAAATGATCTTTACAAATTGAAAAAACCCTGGCATGCTCGCACTTGCCTGTATCTGTTATTTTTAAACATCTTGATAAAACATTGCCCCTACACTTTTGTTTTACAGCCCAACATGTTTTGCCTGTAGACCACCCTCCTTAGCGACTAGTATGTGCAATCACAAGAAAAACAGTGTTCAGGAGCTTCTATCAGGTCTAAAAATATTAGGTGGTGATTACTTTTAAATTTTTTTTTCTTCTGTTTGCAGCAGAGGTTTCAAAAGTCAACAGGAAAAAAAGTGCTATATGTATATCCTATGATAAAAATAATTTTGACGGCTATGTTCAGACAGGCAATTACGCCAGGCAGTTCACTGCAGGATAGCAGTATGACCCATGATCCTTTGCACCATGTGGCAAAAGAACAGCAATTACATGAATGTATGTCAATGCCTTTTTATAATTGCTCCCGAGCAACATATCGATGCCAGAGTGGTTAACCTCACAGTTGTCAACTGAACTTAGCACAAGAGTACCCTTACCCCCTTTTTTTTTCATAACACACAGGTCCAAACTAATGATCAAACAGTACCAACGCTATAATAATGCTGCTCATTCACAGAAACCTCTAAACAAAAGGTTCAACAAAGTAAAATGGCATCAATAGAGTTTACACAGATAATCATTTGCCATACACATGGTAAATGCCATCCCCAGTTATGTCATAGGAATTAACTTATCAGCAGGAGAAACAATATCTGTCATTTCAGGTCAGATCACTTATACCAGGTGTTTTGTTTTTAAAGGCTTCATAGTAGTTTCCATATTTTCTTGTTTGAAATATAACAAATTCATATGTTTAGAAACAAAAACTAAACTTTGACAGGGCCTACATAGTCTTCCTTGGTACAGCAACCAGACTAGACTTACTCTGTAACATTTTCATGGAACTTTCCAGTGATATCCAGCTTTTGGTCATAGGTGGTATGATCACTTCATAGTTATACTTTGTTATGAAAAGTGACATTTCTATCTTGTACATGAGCACAGATATGTGTTACACACAGAAGAATGAAGTTGTTCACCAGTTCAGAAGTTATTATATGTAGGTACATATAGCTGCATGATATGACGATAACTAAAACTGGTCATGTAGACCATATAGTTATGTACTTGCAAACAGCAATAAAGAGATGTGGGGGAAAATTTTTCTATAATGGTTTTCAACACTTTAGAAAAGGAAAATTCAGTATTTTCCAGTGCACTCCTATGTAGAGTACCCTCACCCTGTGGGATGTCTGTATGCCTCAACAGCTATATTACCAGCCTACAAAGCTCTAAAGAAAGGCTGATGAGTAGAAGTGTAATCTTTTCAGGCTTGATCCCAGCGACAATAGGACCTCCTAAAGACCTATTTTCTTTCAGATTGCCCTCATGGTGGTGCCACAAATAAACTAACCCCATGAGAAACCATATAGCTGAATGGAAACAAGGAATCTAAAAAAAAAAAAAAAATCCTTGTGAACAGAAGACTAATTTAGCTGCTAAGTGAATTACTCCTTCAATCACCTCTGCATCACAGGGGTAACTCTCTGATTTAGTAACATGACGACAGAGAGGCACAAGAATATACCTGTTACTACAGGATGAAACTTAACTCTATGCAACCTCCATTTAGACACACAAAGGTCCCAGATAAAAAGGGAGAAAGACATCAGAAAAGTCAAAGTACCAACACAGTGTATATATGGAATATTTACCAATGAAACAAACCAATAAAACCCCTGCCTAGTAGGTGTAGGTTCCCCGTGTGCTGCTAAAACCACTCTGACCTGTCAAAGTATGGAAATGAAAAGACCTCTAAAGGTGTCTTGTAGACAGCAGCAAATTCTGTAAAGTCACAATTACTCAACGGACACCTTTTTTCCCCCATTTGTACATCCTCATGATATTGCTAAATGACACACATACACACACACCAAGGCATGAAGAAAGTGAGAGGGTGCAATTGACTTGGTTTCAAGTGGTTCATGGACCATAGTTCTACAAGAATCCTCTTTCTACACAAATATTGTCCACAAAAGGCAAGTGACATGCTAAGCTGCACCAATTAGGAGTAACGTTTAAAAAAGTAGTAGGTTGCAAAAAAGTTCTACCAACTATCCAGTGCAATAGCTACTGAAGGTAAATGTTTGAGGTGATGGAAAATCATGGAAGGTGATCATGGTTACATAGCTTTAAAAACAATGATTTTGCCCCATGTGTCCTGCTTCTGTCCACTAACAAAATCATAAAGACGATCACAACAGGTCACCGTGGCATACAAGTCACGTTGTATTTGGTACGTTGGCAGAACATCTACCTGTATATGGGAAGCCTGAGAGCTCACAGGTACTTTTTGCAGCTATAGTTGAATTATCATAATACTATGGTTAATAAATGACTCAACTGAAACCAATGAGCTCAGGTAAAAAACACAAACTAACTTTACCAGATTACTGCCAGGAAAAACACTGAGAAAGCCAGATTGTGATGTCATAGTTGAATGAGTGTAGCACCACATATAACGCATTTTATATATATATATATATATATATATATATATATATATATATATATATATATATATATATATGAATTGGAAAACTTTTAGAAAAGTTTAGCATCCACAGCCTATGTGTAAATAAACATTTAGGCAAAGGGGTTAGTGTACCTAAAGCTGATCTACAGCCAATTACAACGGCTCCATATACACCACTACCTTCTATTGCTGACAAAACAAATAAAAACCAAAAAAAAGCCATTTTCATTCATTAAAAACCCTGAACATGTCATGCTCCAGTCCCCATCCTCTCTCTTCCACTTCTTACTTCTGAAGGGTTCTTCTTTTGAGCGTCCATGTAACTGCTTGCCTAATACTGACCCTACCTACTAGCTGACCATTGCCTGGATCCTTTCTTCAACTGAACACAAACAATAAAGATATCTTTGGCTACGTAGACAGGTCAGATGATTCTGGTCCGATAATAGCCTCAGTGTTGATATTGGATGAGAATCTGGCTTGTGTACAGCCCTCATCGCCCTGGCGGATCCACGGACAACAAACCATCCTAATGAAAGTAAAGGGGAGAGTTTTCCCCCCCTTAGCGCTTGTTTATGCATTGTTCAGTCTTTTGTGCTTGGGAAGGATTGTGAAAGATCCCTTCCAACGACAACTATTGCATGTGTGTATCCAGCCATAACAACAGACTGAGTGGCACTGGCCAGTGGTCCTCCTCACCCTGGAAGTGACTTGTCTCGGGATTTTAGGCAAAAATATCCCAATTCAAAAGGTTACGTGAAAACACAAAAAAAAAAAAAAAGGTGAGAGAGAAGGGTAGTTTAGAGTTAATTTTTTCCCAGAATGGGCTTTAATGTTTTTAGAATGTGTTTCACAAGGTGTGTGAAGATTCACTTGAAATAATTATCCAAAGTGAAAGACAAAAAAAGCCTGTCTACTCATTTCATCTACACAATTCCATAACTGAAGCTATTATTCACCCAATTTAGTGGGTAAATATTCTGAAATCCTTTAGTTATCATTTAGGTATTCTTCAGCCTCAATATTTTCCCTTTTTTTCATTGCTGCCATTTTGTTAGCCCTACAGACGGTGGACCTTTGGGTGTCTCTATATTTGATAATCACACTACAATGCCAGTATCATATTTTTTTATTCTTGAATTTTATTCTGTTTTCCTTACAAAAAAAGATTGAAAATCGGCAAATGATATATTTTTAAATGGTAACACAAGCTGATCTGTTTTGTATTGCCTTTCCGTGAATGTCAGTCCTGTTTATCAAGATCATCATTCACAAGATGCTGAAAAGCTGCACAGTGGGGAGTGTGGAGGACATGAACAAGAAAAAAACATCATTTACAGACAAGCCATCTGCCTCGCTGTCATTCCCACAACACACTTTAACATCAGGTAGCTTTAAGTACTATTACAGAACGCCCCTTTATGTGCGGATCCTTTTTTGCAGCCTTTAAAATTAAAAACCGTGGCAACAAAACTCTGGCATTAAAGCATTTCAATAGAGGTTGAACTTCGAGAATCAGGATGTGATCTGTATGAAGTTTGTATGTTCTTCCAGTATTTTGTGGGGATTCGTCCACATTTCTAAAACATACTGGCGTAAATAAAATGGATTTGGGCTATGTGAGGGATAATATAATATGGTGGGACACTTCTGTGGGTCAGGGAGTGACAGGACCATGCACCATGCTGCATACAGAATATATGGATGATGTATAAATACATATTTCTAATAAACATACATGCATTTGACGTGCTTATATATAATGAGATAACCAGGCGGTTTTATTCAATACATTTATCCTCCAATATTATTATAGGTTTGATTACCATTTGTTTCAACTCAATCTTCACTAGCTCTGGATTTAGGAAGCAGCACTTACATTAGGGAAAAGCAGAGGAATGATCCAATCAATGTGCTGCTGTATATTCACCATCCTACCAGTGGGCTGCATTGGTTGGTGGCCACGATTTATTTCTAAACTGAAGTTGAGAACAGCAAGGTCATTAATCTAGCAATAATATCTTACAGGGGTGTCTGAATTTGCCAGAGTGGCTGAACAGAATTACAAATCCACTGGCAGGCAAGATAGTTCAAAAACTTAGTTGTTTATTTTGCTATTTGTTTGAAATGTAACTTTAATAACAAAAAACATTTAAAAAAATGAGTAGGAAATGTGGACTTGATGTCTCCAGTCAAAATAAAAAAAGACCATTTGCCAACTATGGGCCTTGCCATTTCCACTATGACTGCACTCTGTATTTTTAAAAGGTGTACAGCAATGCATTGTGGTGAGCCGACGTGCATTGAACTGCAGTGTTTGTGCAAACTACAGCTGGGGTGCAAATATAAATAATACCAACGCATGGCTTGTGGGTTAAGTTGGTACACACATTTCCACACTGAAACAAGTGCATTCATGTAACACATTAGTGGGTATGGCCACAATGATAAAATTAGCAGTACTTGAATCAGAAGCTTCCATTTAGTTAGCAGCAGCTGCAAGTAGGTTGATAATTATTATTATACAGTATTTATATAGCACCAACATAATACACAGCGCTGTACAAAATCCAGTCATGTCACAAGCTGTCCCTCAAAGGAGCTCACAATCTAATGTCCCTACCTTAGTCATATTTCTTAATTACAGTCTAAGGTAATTTTTTTTAGGGGGAAGCCAATTACTTACCTGCATGTTTTTGGGATGTGGGAGGAAACCAGGTTAGCCACAGGAAACCCACGCAAACACGGGGAGAACCTGCAAACTCCATGCAGATAGGGCCCTGGCCGGGATTTGAACCTGGGACCTAGCACTGCAAAGGCCAGAGTGCTCACCACCGAGCCACCGTGCTGCCCTGTTTAAAATTTCTTGGGACGAATTTGGAGATGTACACAGTTACATTAAACAGCATTATCCACAATAGTTAGGCTATGCCTAGAACACAAAGAAGCAAGTCCATGTCAGATACAGGATTAATTAATACTGTGATCAAACACCGGTATGCCCGGTTTGATTTGCGTTTATCAGGAGCTACAGTGCAGGTATGATAACTCTTCTAATAAATGGTGATCGTGCAGAAATATTACTTATTTAGAAGGGATGAAAACTGTCTGTACACAACACAATTCTATCCACTGGGGGCAAACAGCAGGAACAAAACACCGATATTCAAATCTAAGCATTTTTTTTTTTTCGGATATTGTGGGATCATGTATTTATTGAGCCGTAAAAAGTTCACTAGAAAACAGGACTACGGCAAATGTGGAGTAAGAGAAGAGCACACAGCAGTAACTGAAAATGATGATCACTTTATAGGATGACTTCAGAAACATTGTTCTCAAGACCAAAACCCAATAAAAATATGGGAACAAAACTCCCTATCCAAATATTTGTGTTCCTAAATTATCATAAATACCTCTTAGCTCCAGCATTTTGTTACTTTTCTCATGTGTTGTACAGATTTGTTGCAAATTTAATAGAAATTCAATAGAAAAGGCTGTGTAACAACTGTCTGAAAAGAGTTCAATGTGTGAGAATTACCAAACTGTCCTAAACAGTCAGAAAAATGTATCCTCCAAGATGAGAAAAGCTCATGTTTTGAAGTAGCACTCAGCAGGGGCAGGTAGGTCCACCAAATATGGAACCACATTTTAGCAAAGCTGTAAAATTTGACACTAAGTGTTGCAGATAATGCCAGCATTATATAAACTGATAAATAACAAAGCAGAGATCACTGGCATGTCAACAGCTCTAAACCTCAAAAATGCTTAGACCTAAACATCTAGAAGCAAAGTACACATCAGCATGTGTTGGTAAAGCTGATTGATCATGGGTTCAAATTGGTAGCTATTCTAATGACAATATTGGCAAAGAGAAATATAGCTAGCAAGGTATGTCAGATGCACAAGATGAATATTAGAATGGAAATAGTTGGTGGACGTTGGTCCTCCTTAATCGCCTGAGATGAAATGCAAAATTTCCACCACCATCTGGAATGTGCATACAATACAGCAGATCTTTATGCTTTACATACAGATGTCATACCCTGAAAGTGTACATCCTAATACTACAATAATACTGCACTGAAAGGAGAATTTCTTTTTGGCCTGGTAGCCACTATGTTTATAAACAGTCCACCGACTTCATAGTTTAAATAAACAGATTATACTAGTTCCTTCTTAGTTTTACTTATCAGAGTTTGAAAATACCACCCAATCACAGCAGCTTCCATTCAATTTACATACACGACAATTTCTAGGTGGAACCAAAATTCCTAGGATACTTTATACCACGGATATAGAACCAACTGCCAGAAATGTGTAAAAAATGTAGGTTCATTCTGATAAAAGCTACTATATCAGCCCTTAAAAACTCAATTTCCATTGGCATCCCAGCAGTCTTAAAGCAGGATTAAAATTCCACTTTTGTGATCAGACTGAGCTTTATTGCAGAAAGAAACAGGTGATGTCCCTTCTGCAATAACCATTCCTATCTCCCTGATTGCTCGAACGGTTAAAATTGTGGATTTCCCTGCAGTTACTGCCACTGAAGGAACTCCCGTGCAGGCCTGACCAATCAGAATAACCGGAGATCGCAAGAGAAGGAAAGAGATGGCGGCTCCCTATCCACAGAATGGGTATACCAGGTTATAGTTCTGCTTTATGTCTTGTGTAAACAGGCTTTTGTTTTCTTTAAGGATTTTTATTTCCATATAAGTCTATGGGAAAGCAAAATCACTAGTCAAATAAAGATCACAAGGTCAACTACAGGTCAAATGAATACTGTAGGCTTTTAGATGTCAAACTGATGTCAACACCATGAGCCTTACTTGCAGTTAAGTTACTATACTAAGAGAAATCTTTGAAACAAAAGTAACTGCACTTTCTATAAAAAAAGGAAATATGGAGGGCGTGGCCGGCTGATGGCGGAGGCAGACGTGTGCTAGTGCTGCTCCGCGATCCGAAGGGGGAATCCTCATTAATCAGCGCTGCAGCGCCTTTACTTACACGCCAGGATGGGTCCCAAGCCTAAAGGGAGCCAGAAGGGACGATCCGGTGGCGAAATCCCGGCGTCCAGAGTCATCCCGGGGATGTTTCAGGCCAGTACCAAGGCCGCGATCGACCAGGCCGCAAAGCCGCGGCCTCAATTTACTGCGGGATCCGGATCGCGAGGAGACGCGAACCGGAGCCCCCCCGCGGATACAGCGCAAGCCACAACTTCAGGCCTCATAGA